>NC_071098.1:10555000-10780000 GCF_027358695.1 Spea bombifrons
ATATTACACATTAATATTATTACACATCAGTTTGACGGTTTTTAGGGCCGTTTGGCAATGGAGATGGCAGGTTCCAAACCCTTATTCGATGGGATCTATTTTCCGATCACAATGCAGCAGCTTCCAAATTGTGTTCTCCGGGCCGGTGAAACAATGGAAAGAAAACATCACCTGGCTGGTTTCAATATATGACTCACGCCGTCTGTGAATTGAAACATATCGCTCCATGGCAGCAATCAGCGCATACCTACGGTGACCTTACTGTCTGAGCACCTGGGATTATTTCACTGGCTCTGTCTGTGTTCATCGGGTCGCGCATGTAGACCGGAATGTAACTTTAGAAGGGGGATAACAACAGAGACAAGACTTCAATGCAATGTCTACATCGCTGTTGGGAGAGAGGCAGGCGGATCCCACATCGTGTTAGTGTCCTATATGTTTGCTGTAAAAGCCGTAGATGCTGCTATGTGTTTGTCTTAGAAATATTGTCATTTCTCTGTAAAACACGCTGAGCAGGGATGAGAACCTGGAGCCCCCTGTGCCTGTCTACCAACGCGTTTCACCGGGGTGTGCGCTGTAGGGTTATGTGACGAGCCGATTGTAGGAAGAAACGCACCGGGATTCTGTAGAGTCCCAATTGGTTTCATTCCCTGAACCGGCAAGATCTGGAGGCGACCTTTTGGTCACACATAGGGGTAGTGAAACACGCATTAAGGCATGGCTGCTCCTTGAGGAAACCGTCCAGTGCCCAACTCATTAAAAGTTCCAAGTAAATCTCGGCAGAAGTCAGCACTTGAGATGTATAAGAAAGTTTTACGTTCCTAAGAAGGTGGTAGATAAATGGAACAGCCTCCCAGCAGAAGTGGTAGGAGTTAATACAGTGAGGAAACATAAACATGCATGGGTTAGACATATGGCTCAGTCTCTAAGGACTGATTTAAGGTCTGAGTCTCCACATCAGGAAGAGCGGGCAGACTAGACGGGCGAATGGGTTTTATTTGCCATCATGCTCTTTCTCTGTACTTTAGTATGCCGCTCTCACTTGAGCGGGGGAGGGGAGGCTGCAAAGGATTTTTAAGATTTTAATGCAAAAACTTGAAGTCGGGGATCGTTGTACTTTGGACACGGAGTGGGCTCCCTTGTTGCGAGTCTAAGTGTGCTGATTGATGTTTGTTTGAAGCACACACAGGGGCTGCTATCTTTTCATTAACGTTTTACCTTTGCTACCTCAAAATGCGTACTTGTGTCAACAGTTTTATCTGAACTCATCACTGCTGTGTGAACCAGATGGGTGAGTTTATCGTTACAAGACACTCCTATCCGTATTCAAATTAACATCCAATTATCCCGATGCTTTCATCAGCAGCCAGGAGCGTTCTGATCACCATAAACGCGTTGTCTGTGTGCAGTGCATGCGCGGGGAGCGGTTGTGATCGTTCTTGTTACTGCTATCGTCACACCGGGTCATCTTATTTCTGTTTCCCCGAGCAAGAGATGTGTTTAGTCATGTGTCTGTCACTCGGGGGAGTGTGTGAGAATTTACCTGCGTCTCCTGGGGTCACTCGCCTCCTGTACGGATCTGACTCATTTGATCGAACGCCCCCCCCCTCCCCGATGTGATGTGGATTTCAGATGAAAACAGATTTTAGGGATACTCGGAAAGAATGTTCGAACAACCACACCTCGGAATCCCAGACAAAGCGGCCAAATATCCACATTTACGCAATTCCTGGAATTAACCCCTTTAGTGCTAGTGTGACACTCATTGCAGAGCGTCTTGTGTCCAAAACGTAGTCATTATTAATGATTATTGATTTTATATAGCGCCATCATATCTGGTAGCGCTGTACAAATAGTGCATATCAATCTTTAAAGAATTTAATTCTTTTTTTTGCCTATAGGCCACATCGCCTTAACCGTGTAATATTTGTTAACGGCAGCTAGCGTTCACCCGCATTAGGGATTTTAGCTGTGGTGTGATGATGCGATCTCAGCACCTCTGACAGGGAAGGTGTTTGACGAAGCTGTTTTATTTGAAGTCACGGCTGAATGGAGCTGAGGGCTG
The DNA here is from genome assembly GCF_027358695.1 of Spea bombifrons. NCBI lineage: Eukaryota > Metazoa > Chordata > Amphibia > Anura > Pelobatidae > Spea > Spea bombifrons. The sequence continues at coordinate 10,557,066 of NC_071098.1, forward strand.
ATGGGACTACGGGGGGCTATTGTTCCCCGCGTGTGACCGTCTCCCTGCGGCTCCGGACTGACTGGGTGAAACGTGTTAAAAGGCCAATTTCCCTTTTCGTTGTCCGCCTGCCTCGCACTTGGTGGAAGGTGTCAGACAGGATCTGATGCTCTGGATCCTTGACATTCTGTGTTTTCCAAAGCGGGGGGTGTGAATAATAAGACAGAGCCGCCAAAATGGTGGAGGGGGAAATGGCCACTAAGTGTTTCCTGAAAGAGCAGAAAAATGCGGTCCGATCGCTGGGGTGTAGATAAGGATTTCAACTTAATCGATACTTAATTGGCATCTATTTCCAGGGGTGAAAGGCTGCCCACTATCAACAGCCCCAAGCCACGGCTCTCTGTGCCACGGATACGGCTAGCGTGGATGGGAAACCACTTGTAAATATATTTTAGAGTAGATCTGTCGTCGCATAAAGACGATACCAGAGATCAGAAACCATTATTTAATGTTTCAACATTCTTACTTGTTTGCCAGTAAGGAGCAGTCATGTTTTCCAACACTGGCTGCTCATTTTTTGTCTTTGTAATTTTTTTTGTAATATTAAAGTGGTTTAGAAAATAGGAGGTCAGGATTATTGCCTAAAATAATGTAATAAACTCCATGACTTATTTTGATAAAATAGTTTTAAAACCATTTCTCCTGCGACATATGACGGGGATCACGGCAGCGCTTCGATACTTTATCCAGTGAGAAACTGTATCCGGTTCCTTTAAAGTCAGGCCCATGCCGGCTTCACGTTACTAGCATTCATTTACAGCTTTAAGAGCGCTATGCAAAAAGGCAGGGTGTTTAATACCCCATCCTACAGTGTACTGTAACGTGGTATTCAGCTGGCAGGACATTCTGGGGTGGGGAGGGCTATCCGTTTCCCTAATTCCGCATTCCAGCCCACCATCCCGAAAAAGCCCAAATACATCCATTCAGGGGCATTGATCAAGGTTATACGTTTCTAGGAACATTTTAAAATGTATCTAACCTTCCTCTAAAAGGCCAATGATCGGGGCAAATAATTTACCAACCCTTAACATAAGCATCCCGGTAATAAAAAAAACAAACAAAAAACAAACAAACAAAAAAAAACTACAGAGACCCCCTGCAATTGGATAAATAAACAGGGAATAAATTACTGCTTTTTTTAATACTAATGATTTTATTTTGCTGTTGTCCGTGGTCTTGCTGTAAGTAATCCGCTACATCCCCATTTCTTAAATGTTTAAAAATAAAATAACCAGGTTTATTTTCAGTTTAAAGAATCACTTGGTTCGCTGAATTTCTATAAAGATTCATCTATTACCTTTTTATGTTTGTGTTTAGGCTTTAAATGTTTGCTTACTCTAGTAATCTGTTAACATTTTTACAACAATCTAGACTATGGCCCGGGATTAGCAGGAGTTACACAATGCGGACGCAGTGTGTGGATTTAAGTACCCTTAGCGTCTGCGTGTTCATCATTTCTTTATTTTATCTACTTGGCACATAGCAGAAATCTATTTTTTGGTGTCGGCTTTTGTTTCCCTAGATAGAATCACCTCTGCTCTAGACGCTGCAACTGTTTTATAAATGCTCCGATCCAGAGCTGTACGCACGGGACGGGGATCTATATACCACTGCCCAAAAACAAGTGGTTTGATTGACATGTCTGTCCTCGAGCCGAGATATCCAAAAGTCGGGGCATGTTTGCAGCCTCCCGAGGCCTGGAGTTGTACATCTCTGCCCTTAGCTCCAGAAACATATACATTACCCTCCCTCTGTAGCATGTAGGGTGAAGCACGTGGTAAGCGGGATTCTAGAACCGCAGCTAATGGCCATCGGCCGTGCGGGATTTGTGCAGCTATTGATTTCAATGCAACTGGACACAGGTCACAAATATAAACTGATCCATGTACACTTACTGCTTCTCCGTACCACCTACCTGCGAGTCCCTGGACTAGTGGAGTCTGTCTCGTGAACGCCTTTTGGTACTGAGATTAAATAGAATCTCAGTACAATTTATAACTTAAATGTGTTAATTTGGTGACCCTAAAGGGGTTAATTATTGACGCACAATAATGAGTTCTGTTTCCTGAATTGTTCATTTCAAGGCATACCTGTACTTTATTTTATACATAAACTCATAACCTTTAATCCAGTGAATAGTACAGTGACTCACAATGCGTCGTCTCCCACCTGACCTTTAAATTGACAAATCTTACTAAAAGGCCTTTTAGTAAGATTAGTTATCTGTGGATTTCCAGATTTTTATCAATTTGCTTGGTTTTTCTTGGCAGGATTTTGGAAGCCAAGATGCAGCGAAAGATAATCTGGACCAAAGATTCCTCAGCATCTTCCGCAAGGGGAAGAAGAAAACCATCGTCCGGAACATGGGGCAAATGATTCATTATTCCAAAGTCAGATTTCGCTTCCAGCACAGCCAGGTAAATATGAGTAATTTTACCCGATTCACTATAAATGATTGAGTAAGCAGTAGGTGTACTATGTTCAATTGTGGATATTTTTTTTTCTGCGTTAAAGAAGTGTGTCTTTATCATTGGACCAATCACCCCGGTTTTTTTACATTTGGCTCTAGTAGGGGCAGGTGGGTCTCAGTCTTTCTTGTAGATCCACCTGATTTATTGAATTAGTCAGATGCGAAATGTTTGTAAATATGTATGGTTTGGCTACTTGAAGCAGTATCCTTTATGACGTTCTATGGAGTTCTGAGTTCTGGCCACGTTAAGTTCATCATAAGGGCAAGGAACGTGAAGACTTTCAAGTGCGTAGCGCTCATTCATGCGCTCTGCTGCTTGGTTCCCAGTGAAAGGGACTGTCCTGCGCGGCTGTCTGCTGGTGCAAGGGACTGTCCCTGGTCATATGATTTTGTCACAGTCATCAAAATTCCATCTCCCTCCCTTCTTGCATACTAGATGATCGATCATATATATAAATGTGTGATAAGGAAGTACAAGCCTGAATGCCAGTTACATCCCCCACGCCTCACTTTTTATGCCGGCACATTGTTGCGTTATAAACCCAGTTAGGATTTCTGCTGTTGTGCGTTTGTATTCAATGTAACGTAACAATATGCAAAGATATATTCCAAAGACAAAATGCCTCTTTAATGCTAGGTATCGTTTTAAAGAGACAGTCCATTTATGTTATCATTAAAAGTGCAGGCAAGTCATTACTTGGGTGTGAACGGGTTAAAGAATGAGGCTGTTGACATCAGCAGTTTGACAAAAGTCAATCAGCTTGGAGTCCAAACACTACCCCTCCCCTCCTCGCCTGCGAAGTCTACGTACAACTACCTGTGAATCATTTCCGCTTACCGCTGAATGTTGGACTCTGATCTCGAGTCTGGCTGATAAGTCCTGGTTTGTTGACTGCGGGGAAGGTGTCCCAAATCCTTCCATAAAATTGTTAATTTGTTTTTTGCCCTGTTCCCACACTGTTACTCGACATTCTGTGGGTGACTGTTCTATCCTCCAAATAAATGTCATCAACCATGCGTCGCCCTGCGATTTCCGTGCAAACTTCTGAAACTGGTATTCTAACCAAGTTCTTTGAAACGTAGAACGGCTGAATTATTCAATCGCTTGCTATTATGAGAAGACCACTTTTCACCTTCTACCTTTCAAATAAGGAATTCTAAATCCAAAATGCCATTATTAATATTCCCATTATTGTAATAATTTTAATATTAAAACTGACAAATGGCCTATGACACGATATGTATGAAATGGCATGGATCTGGCAGGAGACCTCAGCGGGGGTTAATTAACCTTTCCTGTGTGAACGCTGATAATTAAAATTCTAATAATTTAAGCGAAATTTGTTTAAACAACTTTAATGCAAAACTCTGAATATGATATGCTACTAATGCATAAAAACGTTTTACTGCGAAAACATTGAATCTTTACAAAATAACAGTTTCTTTTTTGGTTGATTTTTTTGTAACAGCCTGAGTTTGGACTAAAACTGGTCTGTCTGGTTTGGGGGGATTCTCCACTTTACATAAAGTGTATGTTTTTTTCTTTCTCTTGCAGGATGTCAGTGATTGTTACTTAGAGCTGTTCCAATCGTACCTGTATTTCCAGTCCCGTGGCCCCACCGGGCTGACCTATCAGGTGAGTCGATTTTGTAACCCCACACTTTGCCGGCTTTTGGTGTCGTGTTTGCTCCATACACCGAAATCCGTAAAAACAAGACACAATTTCACGTTTCTGCCGGCCCGGGCCCCATTACTCATATCTATCTTGTTCGTTTGACCCCTCAGGGTCAGTTCCATTATGTATGTTTACCCTACTCAGAACACCCACCCCTTATCTAAATCATGGGGGGCTTTGTCTGACGAGCGCATCGGGTTACCATTCGCTTCCCTGCACACCTCTCAGGTGCTTAAAGGACTTTTGACATTGTCAATATGGTTTGTTGTTTTCTTCTATGCTTTCTTGGTGGGATCGAGTCGGTTATTTAGTTATCTTATCTGGCGAGCTTTTGTTTTGTAGGTAGAAGGTTTCTCACCAAGACCCTACTGTTTAACCCGTTCTCTTCCAGAAGGAAAGCAAAGGGTCATAGCATAGGAGTTACTCTATCTATTCTATAAACTCGTTAACGCATACCGGTGGAATTAGAAACACAATAAGGAGATGCGGCGGGCAAACCGCTTTTATCCAGGGTTACACAGACGATTGTTTTGGCTTAAACAGTGCTTTGTCTCTGAAATGTTCTAGAAATATTTATCTGAAAAATATTTTCTCTGTCTAACTATACAGAATGTAAGCTCTATTGACAAAATCCTAATTTTGAATTTAAAAACCTCTATCCAGATCTTTTTATCTATGTGTTCGCTTTGCCTGGAAACTAGAAAGCACATTCTTGGAATAACTTGCCAAGTCGGTTTTATTTATTTTTTTTCTTCGTATCTCAGACTACATATTTGCAGACTAAATTGATTTTGTCAGGTATCCAAAAAAATAAATAAAGCAAGCATGCAGATGGACAATGGCCGTATTCATGTCAAAACATGTACCTATAGAATACGTTCCTGATAGCGGCAATCATTATTCGTAGCGCCTGCGGTGGCTTTTAGGTTACTGTTGCGTAACACTTCTTATGTCCCCACATTCTATCAAAGGGAAAGCAACGGATTAGCTGTAGAATTTTACACCCCATAAGTATCCCGTTGCCCTGTCTCCAAGTTGTACGTGGGGAGGGGGCGAAGATAATTATCTGATTAAAGGTTCTGTGAATCAAGTCTGACCCCAGGTTTAGCTCGGTTTGGGGCAGTACGCCTGTCAAACTGTAGTGTGGGTGTCCTGTGATGGGCAGAAATCTCCTATGGAGCAGAAGGGAGTACAGATACTTGTGAGGACCAAAAAAAGTGAATGAAGTATGGGTTTGTCTTACTGAGTCTTCCACTATTGACAGTCTTTGGGGTGAAGCTGCCACGGCTTCCACAGCTTTAGTTAAATTTAAAAGAACATTTTCTTTTAATTCTACAGTTTTTAGACTTTTTTTTTTGGCCACATGATTTTCCAATGCATTCTAAAATGGCAGAAACACTAAGTTTTTTTTGTGTCATATGACAAAAACCTGCTGCTGACCAAATTACGAACAAGGCAAAAGTTCATATAATTAAAGGACTATTTTGGGGGTACTGGGAATGATGTTTCTGGTAGAATAATGTGAAATTCAGCGTTGGAAGAGTGGAAGCTTTAACTGAACACAGAATCCTGTGTCCCGCTGGGGGGGGGGGTATTTAAAGCGTGTGTCTGTTACAGAGAATATCTTGCTTATCTTCCAGCACAGGCTCACAGGGCAGACACCTGAATTATATTCAAGTCACTTCAAAGATAGTTCTGGGACTTAAACCAGACCTTCCCGTGAGAAGTTCTGTTTGTTTAAACAAACTAGATGTTCCCATCATTTGCAAACCACACAGCAACTCGGTCTGGAGAATCAGAACTGTTTAGACACCATTGACAATTTTTTATATGCAAAAGTGTGTGTATGTATGTATGTATGTATGGTTATCTTCATGAATGTTCATTATGTGCTCTTTACTAACCATGATTGTTTATGCAGGGGTTGGTGCCCTTGAAGGAGCTGAGTGTCTATAAACTGGAGCGTTCTAAAGTCCCACCTAAGCCAGAAGAAGAACACGCGTTCCGGATCACGGGTGAGTGCTGTGCGACAGGACAACATACGGTGAATTAATGAATAAAATAAACCTGTTTGGGCACAGTGCCTCCCATCTCCCAAACACAATCCGTGTCTGCTTAAGAGAAAAGAAGAGCAACACCCAAGCATGTTTTAATTTGTAAAAAATACCAATAATAATAATTAATTCCTAGCTCCTATCTATTTAATTTTAAAACCGGGAAATAGTGTGATTATATTGATTCGTGTGCCATAGGAATGCCGTTGAACTATGGTTGCTATTCCTCAAACACAGAATCCCATTTGAGGATATTTTGTGAAAAGTATTTCTTCTTGCCTGACCCACCCAACTCCCTGATTTCTCCAGGTCCTTTGCTGAACCCGTTGATTGTTTACTGTCCGAACCAGCTAGAGCTTCAGAAATGGCTTTACCACCTGGAGAAACAGATCCAGCTCAACGGTGGAAACCTGGAGGCTTTCCCTACAGCAGAAGTAAGACCAAATCATGAGTACGGCTGTGCCGCGCATGATAAAAGGGCAGTCTGCTGCTCCTTCTACTCTATTAAATGTAACACTTTTCGGAATAATTGCAGCATTAGAAGCATATTTCTCATACAGTTCAAAAGGTTCAAATTCTTTATTAATAATGTACAGTTTTTCTAGAGAACACTTAATTGCCATGTGACAAAAGCAGACACTTGTAGGTTGTAGTTGTTATAGAAACCAAAAAGGCTTCTAAAAGGTTTGTTTCCATGTGCTTATTTGCGTGACATTCTGTCGAGTGCTGGTAATGTTTTGTCTAAGTGGAGCAGCAGCAGCATCTTAGGAGTCCAAGGCCCGGGACTTGTTGAAACTTTGTACTTCGATTTCCCCGGGGGGAGATTTTCATCCCGCTTCATGCACGGGGCTGGTAGAAAGGGTAGTGCCGTCGGTGTTACATGAGAATAATGCGCCCGGCACTGTGCACGGCCCGGGACAGCTGAACCCACCTGTTGGCTGCAGATAAGCAGCTGTGATTAACACAGTGGGGGCACAGACATAGCTCCAGCTGTCCCGAAACACAAGGACTACAGATTCTCAACTTTCCTTTACTTTACATCCCTGACTTCACCCCTGGATCCCCAGTCATTGCGTATTGATTTAGCGCCGGCGCTTAGAAAACTATAATAAGTTATAAGAAGCACGGGCTTTCACTTAACTTATGGTTTTCACTGTAGTGATTTCAGCTGTTCAAGGTTAATCTGTATTTTATTAAGATTTTCTTGCTGAAGGAGGCAGTTTTTCAACATTAAATCCATATTTTTTTCCAGAAATTCCTTTTAATCGTATGGAAAAATGTTCAGTAGGTCTATATACACAGTAATAAAAATAATTGGAGGATATCTGCTCTATATGAACTAAATTAGCCACTTATGTATTTAGATAGAATCTCTGTAAATCTCCTGAATTTTGGGAAGGCGTAGAACTGTGTGTTCCTGTAGCTTTATAGCCATGAATAAAGATGGCTGACCCGCCATACCCTGACCAAGACGATTGGCAAGCATGTAATGGAGGAAGGGCTCAGGTTCTCTGTCCCTCTTCCCACCTTCCTTGCTCCATCTTGGGTTGGGTGCTTGTGGCTCTTGAAACTCTAGAAGGAGCTGCTCTGAGAACAGACCGTCCTGAACAGCAGCAACAGCTGTGAGAGCGGGGAGCTGTCCTACCCTGCCTGCCAAGGGAATACCCCTGCTTCTTGGCAAAGCCGCCTGGATCCCAAACATTGCCACCCCACATGCTCCAACTGCCCCACTCCCAGTTGGAAAGAATAGAAGTTTTACAGTAGCTGCTCCAATGACAATTGAGTGTGTCAGAATTCTGGAAGCTGCACATGGATAGAGCCTCCGCTGGCTCCTCCTGACCTCGGTGGTATTTGTATTGCTGGATCATGCCATGTTTGCGTAGGGCCTTCCTGTAGTAACTTGTACAGTCTTTACTTTGTGTTCTGGCACAGACGGTTACATTTCTTACTCATACTTTCTGTCCGCATTTCTTACTTGTTTTTGTTTTTCCGCGAAGGTGAATAATGCCAGCAACATGGAGAAGGCTGAGCTCAGGCGGTCTGTGCAGAACCAGCCCGTGCAGGACTGGCAAGGGACTCAGAGGGAATCTCTAGGGGCCATCGCCTGCATCTCCAAAGTGAAGCTTCAGACCCTGCCCTTCCAGGTTAGTCTCGGGAGGATGTGCGTGGGTTTTCAGATTCGTTTGGGTGACTTCTGGGTCTCTTTTAGGGTTATGATGGACATTAGTATGTAGAGTCTCTCACCGTGCTCTCTGGCGCCCTCTAACTGCAGTGTTTTTCACAGGAGCTGAACGACAGACTCTTGGTGCTGTACCCAACCACCCTGGTCATACTGTCTGAAGAAGGAAAAAACCTGTGTTTTAAGGTAAAGCATTTGCCATGATTACTGATTTATTCTTTTTTCGTAACGGTGCGCATTGAGTTATATGCACAAGTTTTCTTTTTACCTCTTTGTCATCAGTTGCTGATAGATTGTTGCCATAGTAAAATTAAAGCTAATTAAAACTTTGGGTCTCCTTAAGTGATGACAAAATGAAGGATCTCCTCAATAGTTATAGTCTTGTAAGAAGTATAATTTGGTAATGACAATTTCTATAATTAGGCATGTTTTTGTTTGCTAATGGAACTCCACACCATTAATAAAAAGTTGAATGGGAATATATATATCATACACACTCTGCATGGAAACAGACTTTGACGGCAGATAAGAAACATTCGGCCCATTTTTCCTGATCTAAAAACTCAGACCTTAATCCAAGTCTTGTCTTAGATTCATAGCTGTGTTTGCGTCTACCACATCTGCCGGAAGGCTGTTCCATTTATCTACCACGCTCTCAGTAAAGTAAAATTCCTTACATCACACCTAAGCCTCTGACTGTCTAATTTTGAATTATTCCTCTCTGGCAGAGAATGCGTTAACAAAGGTTTTTCCATATATCGCACACTGCATATACATTAATAATTAACCGGGGTAGCCGTGTGCTATGCATGTGTTGCGTAAGCTTTGCAGTGATGAGTGATCTGGCAGAGATAAAAGTCAGCTCGTAATCTGAATTACCCGCGCATGCTGTTATTGGTTGTGTGGCAACCTTTCCTGTTGACCTACGCGGCGGCCGTAACCCTTCACATCTGACGATCGATGGGAAAACCGCGAAGGAATGTAGGACTTTCTTAAGATCTGACCGTGACTTATCAGACCTGTCACACAAAACCAACTTTATATTCATCAGCTGCACATAAACGTCTCCGGGGCTGGATGACCGTGACGGGAGTTGGTGGAACGTGTAAACATGCCACCCGTCCGTTAGGAGATATTATAGGGTTCCTGGCTGTGCGGCAGCCATTGCCGGGCTCTGATGACTGGTGTAGATGGGCAGATAAAGGCTCTGCGTATTTGCCCTTATCCAGAGGAACTGGTTGTGAGTCAGAGTGGGTGAGAAAGCGAGACTCACGATATAGAGCGGGGTGTGTGTGGGAACAGGAAGCAGACTTTAATTTACTAAATTATACAGGGAGGGAGGACTCCATTATTATCGGTGAATATTAAATTAACCCACTGTGGAACGCAACTATATATATAGTCGGCACGCAAACAACACCTACGCTTGGTTACGTGCTCGGTACAGCATATAGAGAGACTACAAGAAAGTAATAAAACCCGCGAAAACCCCTGTGCCGTTTATGTGAGGTTTGGTAATTATTTGGAATTTAGGATAACATTACTTTTCATACTGTTCAATGATATTGCTCCGGGATAAATATATTGAGCCAATATATCTTGCCTGAGGGGCACCAAATGCTTCAATTGTGTAAGCCAGACCCCAATATCCATTCAGTTAATCAATTATCCACTAATTAAGAAAATACTTATCTCTGGAAATGCACTTTACGAATCATCCTTGATCTGTTTGCCGTGGTGATGGAACCATGTGACCATTTTGTACCATAATGCCTCTTTATACACAACTTCTACTCTTTTTTTTTATTTACTGTTGTAGATGTAGGGATATGGCGCAAATAATAAATCTGTCTTAGTTGGATTACACATACACCGGTCCTTATCCTAAATACGATTTCTCACCTTCTCTCCTGCAGGGCGAGTTGCCGCTGAAAGCCGTACGGGTGATTTCTGACGAGGCGGACAAGCAAAAGAAATCTTTCCTAATAGAAGGTAAATCTTCACAACAAAGACAATGTAAATGGTGTTTTGTGTCCAATCCGTGTTCTTGGAGGAAAGTAATAAAATGTTTTTTGTCCTGTAGGAAGATACATCAACACAATCCGGGTGACGTGCTTTACTCAGATGGATTACGCCGAGTGGATGGACAATCTGAAACGGGCGCAGCAGCAAAACAGAGACTCTTCTCTCTCGGGTTCAAGCAGTTTCTGCGGCTCTCACTCTGCGCAGCAGGACCAGGTACATCATCCTGGGGTCTTCTGAGAACCGGGCTAGGATCGTGCCGGACGGCAAAGAGATCTGAAACGGATAACTTATAGGCTAATGTTAACGGGCGTTCAAAGATTTACATTGAATTCTTAATATAGGAAATCACTAAAGTCTAAAAGGCCTGAATGTCTAAATGCCTCTTTCCTCTTTACAGCTGACGGCAAGCTGCCGGAGCTCCTTCGCCTCTGAGGGTCGTACTAAGTCTTGGGCGTCAACGGGGAAACCGCCCGGCTCAAACCGGCAATCTCACAACACCACGCAGGGCTCCGACCGGCAGTCTTTTACCATTCTGTCTGAACAGCCAAACAATAGTGACCCCCTCTCGCCCGGATACGCGCAGCCCGTGCATGTGAGTGCTCCGCTTCTCCACGGTCCTTAGACCGAGTGTTTGGGTTTACAAAGATTTTATGCATCAGCAAAATAGAAGACGGGAATGTTAATTTAACAAGATATATGAAAATACAGCGTGGCAATTTATATTCGTTTTAACCGGAGTCAGTGATGGAATAGTGGGGCTTCTTATATAAAATCTCAAAGGCTGAAGTTTATCGTTTTTTCATTTGTTGCAGTGTTTGGCGAATCCTCAGCGGTCCAACGGAGCAGGAGATCTACAGAGAGGCGGCAGCATCCGTGGGTCAAAAGGGAGAAATAATCTAACTGTGCAGATACCGACGGCTCTGCCGCACAGCTACGACCTGGAAACCACTGCGTTCGGTCTGATCCCTGAAACACCCAGCGAGGATCTTCTATCCCCTGTATATAAGGAGCCATATTCCTATCAAAGATCAAAGATGCAACCATCAGGAAACGAGGGAAAAGTATGTCTGTCTCTTTACTCCCACTGGTACATTATTCACATTTAATAGACACTGAATCCATCTTACCCTTTTTCTTGTTTGGTGGGAGTATAACTTCTGTTGTCTTCGTTTTGAAAAATTGTTTTTGCAATTGTAGAACCATTGTGTGATCGCGTTTGGTGGAAATCAGGTACGCTTGGACTGATCCACGTTATAGAGATTCTCATCCAGGTGTTAATTATGCCCCTATTCTGGCTAGTGAGTGTGTAAATGTATACTGGTTTTGCGCCTTTCTTGTAATTACCCCATCATTTTGATTTCATCATCTGTGTAAGTGAAGAGCGGCTCTTAAATGTCTATTGCCTTGGTCTCTTTGGAATGTAGTTTGATTACTATAATCTTCTCCAGTCTGCATCAGAACCCTTGTGGTGAGATGTGGCCTAGTTACGTGGACCATGGGAGGTCATATTAAATTAATAAGTGTTCTGTATTACAATAAATTATATGGTGAAGTAATGTAAGGTGCGGCCTCCTCAGGTCAGGGTCAGGAGAAGTAGCCACCTAACCTTTATTACTTTGACCTTAGTGTCCAGTCTTATTATTTTCTACACCAATTCTAACAAAATCATGGCATTTGTTCAGTTAAACAGATGGAGCCTCACAGACAGCACGCCGTCTTCAGCAGAATCCAACTGTCCATCAAAATTCCCATTGTACGCTGAGCCCTACACACCCACTGAACCCCCAACAAACAACATTGTGGAGGAGGTAAGGGACACGTTTCTCCATCGGAATCTGCATTTTTCTTAACTGAAGTCAATCTGTAGTTGTCCGAAGGTTATCCCAAAATGATGCTGTTTTTCATGCCAATTTATTTTTTCCCCATTTAGATTTTAAAGAACCTGACCTCCTGCCGGACTGAGGTCTCAAATTTGAAGACCAACGGATCATTCCATGTGGACCAAAGTCCTCACCGGGCCTTACACAAGATAAATTCAAACCCCGTGAAAGGAAGCCAGCAGCTTGTGAAAACCATAGTGCATAGAAATAGTGAGCCAGATACCTCGGTGAGCTGCAGGATCGCTCCATCCTCACAGACACAATTCTTTAAAAGTGTAAGTTCTCCAGACCCCGAGTGATGTGCGAAGTAAAACCTCGTACAGCCAGTATGGCGTTAGCACGCGAGACACACGTGTGATTAGTCTGTCTCATTAGTACACGGTCTGTGCGGATAACCGCAACATCATAATTGAGGTAGAGAAAGTTCGCCCATTTTCTGTTCAGTGCATTAATTGAATTTTAATCTGAAGGAAACCTTTTTCTTTATATGCCCCATGAAACCAAAGTCCCCCACTGTGAAATGGGGGCAAATCTTTACCAAACCATACTTTTTTTTTTCTTTCTTCCATTCTGTTCATCTCCTTTCATCAAAGGCAGTAGAGGCAAATATATTGAATGCATTTTGATAACATTAGGCCATCTACCAAATGTCTAAAGGGCAGACTATAAGGACAGCATACTTTATCCTCTAGTCACATCCTGTTTTTCTATGTTACAATGTTATTAGTATTAAGAGTTTTAGAGTATATGTTTCTTTTTGATGCAGAACATTTTTATTTAAATTCCTCTCTTTTTGTTTCTAAGGTTTCTGAATTGAAGGAAGAAATTGCCATGTCTCGCAACTCAGAAGGTAATATATATATAAGTAAAAATCATGTTTTGCATATATTTTGTTACTAGGCCTCTAAATCAAATGTATTAATTTATTTTACTTTTTGTTTTTGTTTCTCATTTGGAAATAGCAACTTATGTTTTCCCACAGTGTATTTCTGGCAAAGTTAAATATAAAGACTTAAAAATGTTTAGTTTAGAGATATTTTGGGTGGTGACATGGGGATTCTGAAGGCAAGATTCTCCTTCTGGACTTGAAAATAAAGGATAAAATATACATTTTATAAAAAAAGGAGCGTTCACCCTTACAATTGTGGGTTTTTTTTTTGATAGTTTATTGTTAATTGAAAATATATATATATATATATATATAATATATATAATATATATATATATATATATATATATATATATATATATATATATATATAGCTCCTATGAGGCTCAGAATTCTGTGTTTTTTTTTTTTATTGTACTAACGCACATTTACTACTCTTTGCAGTGGAAGACATTTTTGATTTGCCCTCCTCTGGAAGCCTGTATCCCGAATCTCTGGAACATGACTATGCAGAGCTGCAGAGCTTTCAGAGCGACCTCAGCTATGACAACATTTGGGACTATGAGGCCAAGGAGAAGGTGGTGAACCGGTTCTCTCCACCTCCATACACGGGGAGCCATAACACAGGATGGCATCAGAAGGCTATGCCCAGCAGATGGTTGTAAATGTGAACTATGTTCCGCCTGAACAACGCGGCATAAACTCGCGTCAAGCAAAGAGATGTATACTCTGCCCGCAAGCAGCGCTGCTTGGTGAAGCTGGAAGGACTTGTCCGATACTGCACTGCCCACTGGAGTTTTTAGGAGTGGACTCTCTGCCAGTTATGATTTAACAGCTCAACCAGGGAAACGATCTCCTTGGTTAAATATCCCTTCGCTTCAGTGATTTACTGTTTGGATTTTTAATTAGGAATCCCTAAATTGCTGATCGTTCTGCTTCATATCACACGTGGTGCCAAAGACGCCGCGTTGGAATGTGCATCAGCGCATCATGAACAATCGGCAATGACTTGGATATTTTAAGTTCGTTTAGGTTCTATAGCGCCTTCTTCAATGTTGATTTTACCACTCAGAGGCTTTTGGACTCGGCCATACATACTGGCTGATGTGGATCATGACTTGTGCAGCAAGTGTCTTTGCTAAATCACCTCCGCTTTAGTTTATACCTTACTACCCCAAGGTCTGCCTTATTCACGGGTGCTTGATTCACAAAATATACATGACTTTCCTAGTTTTCAGCCCTGCTGTTGTAAACTACACTCCCAAACTACAAACGCTTACAACACATACACAGACCTGCGCGTTCACCGCGGGGGGCTGCAGATACTTGAAGGCGGATTGTGGTTCTTTCCGGTGAATATGGGTTTATATTTCGCCTCCTCCACCCTTCACGAGTCTCCTTCAGCTGACTCGCTATCTGTTTTGTTTGAAAGGATGGTTATTTAACACTGGAAAACTGTTAATGTAAAGTATATTTAATAATTATTTGGTTTTATTATTTAGGGCATAAGGACCTTATTTTTTATACTGCTTTAAAGAGTCATATTGTCAGCATATTTAAGATTATGCTGTATTTATTAAGAACTGTTGTGGTTTTTTTTGCACTGCTTAAGGATTGTAAATAATTATCCAAGTTTTTTTGGGAAGGTGGGATTTATTTTTGTTTGGTTAAGTGTTCCCCCCCCCCCAAAGGTTAATTAACAAAATAAAATCTCATCTCTCTCAAAGTTTGTGAGACTGTTTCTATAATCTCCAGAAAGAGCTTGGCTTTTAGAACTACAGAGTTCCATCGCATACGGTATGTCGGCTCAGCGATCTGTGACAGAGGCATCAGCGGTGGGCTATGACAAGGGGTGTCACAATGTAAAAAAGTTAACAATGGTCTTATTAGATATCATAAGGATAAAATATTACCTTCACAAAATCTTCACATTCATGTTCAGAGGAGTCCTACTTATGGCTCTTAGGAGTGGGGTCTGGGGTGCAGACACAAGGCACCAGGAGCTGACACTCCATCCTGTTTAGTCTTCGTTATCGTGGCTCCCTTTAGCTCCTTTTTGGCGTATTGCAGTCTGTTTTAGTTATATACGGTTATGACTGTATCATAGACTTAAGACTATAAATTGTAAGCACAACTGCAGATAAATTAAACTAGTTATATGGAGTAAAAATATTGTAACAGAGTAATTTTGCTCAATCCTTTTTCCTTTTCATGCTGGTTATCCTCGGTTCCAAGAAGCTTCCCGTACACGAGCCGCTGGACAGCTGGAATGTGCTGATCTGGTGATGTGCGGTGCTGGGATCTGCTGCGGCGCATGCATGCCTTTTCCCCATTGTTCTATGCAATTAGATGTCATTTTAAATAATACATTCTTGCTTTCCTCATGGGCAGATACAGGCTAACTCTGTGCAAGACCGAAACAGATAACAGGTTTATATTTTAGCACTTATTCAGAACTGGACACCTGGGATGAAAGACCAGCGAGAGTGGGGACAGATATCCCGGCCACTTCTTGCTTGACTGCTTAGTTAGGGCTGGCGTGAAATCCGGTTAGTGCATGCTCGGCCAACATAATCTGCACCTTTCAAACCATATATTAAAAATGATCTCTTGGCATTGCCTTGGTCTTCATGATTGCTCAGTAGGGCACATGGAGTAACCATGCTCACCAGGGTTTTACCTATTTATTTTTTCCTTTAAAAAAAATAAATAAAGATTACAATTCAGGGCAATCCAGAAAAATGAGTTTATGCAGGAGTACAAAGCTGCCGATGCCTGTTGTATCAGAGATTACTGTCCGAGTGAGTACTAATTTCACACGCGTACTGTTCCTTGTTCCAAGACACACATTTAGATTCAAAACAAAGAGCGCGGGACCCTCGTTGCAGTTGGGGGGCACGGCATTTTGCATCACACAGTTGGCTCTATGGTCACATGTTACATGGTAAATGAGCTCCTGCACACACTGCTGCCAGTTAACTGGACGGGAATGTTTGTAAGGCACCTGTCTGACTTTTTCACGGCGCTGTCACATGTCAGACGCCTATCAGGAGGGGAAAATGCAGCTGTAGAGAGCTGGTGTAGAGTATCACCCACTTATTCCCATGGACCAGTGCTTTTGTACATGAGAAGTGTGGGGTGTAACCTTGGCGCGTAAAGGTCACTGGCTACAAAAAAGAAAAAAAATATTTGCATTCACCCACATGCCCCAAGCTGGCTCTCAATGACGGTTTTGCTGGTGTGTAGATTCTGTTTATTAACTCATGTTACAGAGTAAAAAATAGAACCTGGAGATTTTTTATTTTTCAATTATATGTATCGCTAACACACACACACACACACACACACACACACACATGCAACATAAAGGAACACATCTACTCACACTAGCACAACTAAAAAAATGCTTCATTAACAGAAATAGATTATTTTTGATTATTTGATTCAACTAGGGAGCAGAGAATTAAAGCATCTAGAATTGATACATTTTACATGTGCATTCCGGGCACATCTAAACATCTTTAAAAATGTATATGGAAAGCTGAAATAGGTATCACGTGAATTCACAGACAAACTAAAACACGATATACCAAAGAAAGTTTAACATTTTTAATGCCAACAGGTGGGTGCTACTATGAAGAAAGAAGCCACAAGGCTACTCCTACATATACTCCTACGCATATGCAACTGATTTAAGAGTTAAATAGAAATGTGTTATCACAGCACAGTAGCTTTCATAGAGACGGCTTCTCACTTTCATTTCACTAGCTGTCACTTTAATTATATTGTTATTAGCTGTGAAGTAAACAGCAGAATATATTCATTAAGCAAAGGGGTAAACTGGTTGTAACACATTGGCTGTAATGAGCTTCAGCTGTGGCAATGACCTGTGCTAATATCAATCAGATGTATTCCTTTAATCTTATCGACTGCACGGCTGTTTAGACAGAATCAATGCAGGTTGTGCTGTGATTATGAAATATTCTCACTAAATGTGCAGGTGCCTTGGAGTTGCCTGCTTGCTTACTGGTGAATCTGATTTTGGCATAAGACCTGTTTTTTTCATGAAAAGTCCAGCCCATGGAACTCCTAAAAGAATAACATTTGACTTAAAATAAACAACCTAATACATATTATGAATGCTTTGTAGCCTTTTAATTATACTTGCTTTTTAACAAGAAGGAAGAGATATATCGTGTCTGATAAACATACCTGGGAACTCTGCGGGTTTGGCCTGGAGAACTTTGGGAGAAGCTCTGGTGCTCGGGTCCTCGAATCCTCAGGGTTGCAGAAGCCGGGTCTTCCTGCCCATTTTTATTTTAAATGGGGGGTGTTTCCCAATATCTGTGGGAAAGCCCACTGATGACAGTGGGAACACCCCCCATTTCAGCAGGACCACCCACAGACATCAGTGGGCAGTACTGGCCGCGTCTCGCAAGGGTAGGCTCCAGGTATCCAGAGCCCAGAAGTTCCCAGATATGCTGATATATATTGCTCTATGTACACATACAAAAGAATCACAGAACAGTGACGATAAATATGATGTGAGTAGACACAAAAAATAAGGTACAGTCTGGCAGCAAGGAGCAAACCCTCCAGGTTTTATTATGTCACACACCATGATGGTGTAAACATGGAAATACATAAGTCAAATCTCTACATGGAAGTCCTACTGTGAATCCAAGGTGATGGTTGAAGTGGTATGTCATTCCCAAGGATCCAACACAATAGCGCACATTCTAGGAATTCCAGATTTATTCTAACAATCTACCACACAAGACCCTTCTCATTTCGGCAACAGTTGGCCTCATATGTCGTTTTCGATCCTTTAAACTTTACAAACTCCTATTGCAATAAGTGTCCACACATCCATGAAAACATAGCCGTCTGAATCACTTGCCGTAACTTCCGAATGCACATCTCCTGCCTCAAAAGTGATTGATCTCCCTCTTGGATACTTTGATGAACACAGAATTCTACTGCGTCTACTTTTTTAGGCATTCAACCGGGAAAGATGTGTAAGCTTACTGAATGGACAAGAGCTACAAATTCATATCAGCATACATTAGGCTGTCATATTTTCCAAACTGCTGCCTCTCTCCATCCATTGTACCTGGGGTTGTTCAGCTTGTGAACTGTGATACCATTGTTGGCATCAGGAACCTTCTCCAGATGGTTCTTGGGGTTCCTCAAAGTTCCGTCTTGACCTCCTTCGCAAATATCTGATAGCAGAGACAGTGCCTATGTTTGCCAGTAGGGCTGGAAAATAAATTATATTAAATAGGTTAGAGAGTTTTTCTGGGTCTGACTCTTTCTTAATTTTAGAGATGATAACCCACATAAAATGCAGTTTTTAAATGATAATTTCATGTATAGAAGGGAAAAAAAGCTATCCAACCCAACTTGGCCCTATGTAAAAGGTCATTGCCCTTTCGTTACTAAACCAAATGTAATTAATAATTGGGTTCAGATTCACCACACACACCCAGGTGTGATTACTGCCAGCCCTGTTGAATCTAAACATCAATTAAATAGAACCTGTCTCACAAAGCCAAGTACGCTATAAGGTCTCAAAAAGAATCACACGATGCCGCGATCCAAGGAAATTCAGATGAGAAACAGTCATTGACTACTGGAAAGGGTTACAAAGCCATTTCTACAGCTCCGGGACTCCAGCAAACCACAGTGAAACAGAGAAACTGTGGAGAACCTTCTGAGGAGTGGCTGGTCCACCAAAATTCCTCCCAAGAGCGCGTCAACAACTCAACCAGGAGTTCACAAAGGAAACCAGACTGACATGCAGGCCTCACTTGGCTCACTTAAGGTGAGTGTTCACAATTCCACAATAAGATAGAGGCTGTGCAAAAATGACATCCATGGGAGAGTTCAGGACTTTTAGAATATTATTCTGTGGAATGATGAGTCAAATGCCGAACGTTTTGGAAGACATGGGTCCCGTTACACAATAACATCATACCAGCAGTCAAACACGGTGGTGGTAGTGTGATGATCTGGGGCTGCTTTGGGCGACTTTCCCTAACTAATGGAACCATGAATCCTGATGTTCAGCCACCAGTTTATGACCTAATGCTCAAGCGCAGTTGGGTTATGCAGCAGGACAACAGTCCGAAGCACACAAGCAACCTCTGAATGGCTCAAAAGAAACAAAATGAAGGTTTTGGAGTGGCCTAGTCAATGTCCTGACTTGTAACGGATTGAGATGCTGTGTCATGATCTTAAAATGGCAGTTCATGCTCATAAACACTCTGAATGCGGCTGAAGATTGGAACATTTGATTGCAGTTGTTGCCACATGGGTGATAAAGGTCTCGATTAAAGCTTTACCTTTAATAAATGAAATGATCATTTGAATGCTGCATTTTGTGTTTACTCGCATTGTCTTTGCCTTATATTAAAAGTAGTTGGACGAAATGTCAAATGACAAATAAGCAAACATAGAAGAAATGGGGCAAATACTTATTTTTTTACAGCACTGTATATTTGGATAAAAACAAAGGCACTTGTAGGAATCGGAAAGCTGATTGATTTGTGATATGTTGTTGTAGCCAAGATATCTATGACTGGAGTGTCTATCAAGGCTTCAGTTACCAGCTAAAATGCTGACTGTAAGAACAAATTGCTGATCATATACATAGAAAAGTGCAGGGAGTGTGTGTCTTGTGAAGTCGTAATAAGGCAGCTCTCAAATACAAAATAATATACTAAAATAAGCAAAACGTAAGTCCAATGGATTTTTTCACATTATACACATCACCTGGTCTTTCTGAAAGTCAAATTCTTATGTTTTATACTACTTGTTATGTCCCGTCTACCCATTGTATAACACTATGGAATATGATGGAGCCATATAAATAATAAATAATAATACACACGCTTATGATAGAGGCTACTAAAATGATTGTACACACCTGTTTTCCAGCCATCTGAAGATTGCAAGTCTGAAGACTTTACAGCCCAAGATGCCAAGGCCAGTAACACCAAACATGCATCGCCTGTGCCAGCGGGTATGCGGGGGGCATGAGAGCCTGAGAACAAAGTGTATGGAAAGGTTAAGCATTGCAGCGAAGCATCACAATAAACAGTGTTAGTTGATGTTAATCTAGCTGGATACAAAACCTGCAACTCACAAATTCCTGGAGGTGTATAACCATACATTGGAATGTCCAAGGTAGGCTACCCAGAGTTCCCCTTCTTCTGGTGGGGTAGCCCCAGACAGTGTTTAGTGGGATGGAGCTGGTTGGGGAACAGCGAAAAGTGGGCAGAATGCGGGTGGTGAGTAGGCATTTCCACATGCTGCCCCACTGCCTTGAGAACGGAGAAACTGACCTAGAGACTCAAACCAAGACAGTTCCTATGTATGAGTATAACTCCTCATGTGTATAAGAGCCCTTTTATGGGCTGTAGCTGGCAGTGGATTCATTAACTTTGTACCTCACCAACACCCAAAAAGAACTTCTCTCTGAATAAATTGATTAATATCACAAAGGAAGACATTCTAGCCATGCTCCTTCATGCTGTTGTCCTCTTACCGGTCACTACTGGTGTCGTGCTGTCAAGTATCCTGTGTCTGCTCGGGACTAACAGTTGCCCACCCCGTCCTACTTTGTGATGGCTTCCTCTTACTGTAAATCCTTTTTCAACTCTGCCCAGCCCTTGTGGAATGGGGGGCTGGAAAGATGTAACCATGTTTTGTCCCTGAAGAGATGGACCACCAAACTGAATGCCTTCGCTGGTCTTCTGATCATCTGTCCCATCAGCAAAAAAAAATTCATAGGCTTCAGGAACACAGAAGGACTCTGAAGTGGGATGTTCAGCTGAGGACAACATCAGCTCCGTCTCTGCCCCTTCTTTTGTTCGCTGCTCTCCTTTTAACTTACATCTATCTTCTTCATCTTGTGTTTCAAGGAAAAAATATTCATACATGTCAGGTGAATACATAATGCCTTCTTCCCGAGAAGCTTGAGTTTCAGGCTTTGCCGCCATGTTTGTTTCTGAAATATCATCATAAAAAAAATCATACATTTCAGGAATAGTGAGTCCAGTCTGCTTGTGTTGTGTCAAAAAGACCTTTGTTGAAGATTTCTCATTATATAAGGTCTGGTCTGTAATGTTATTGGCTGTGTGGCTGCATGTCGGCGTTGTATTATTGACAGTGGTGGCCACTCGAAAATTGCTATCAAGCTCGTGTGTAGGAGCATCACGCACGCAAGCTTTGGCATTCTCTAAACTAAATGATGCAGGGTTCCACATAGTGAGTGTCCCATTATTTGGGCCTTGGAAATTCTGCTGCACAGCTGAGGAATGTGCCATGGCTTTGGGAGTTTCTATGCCTTCTGCAAGTCCATTATGTCCCATACTACCACAGAAGAAGCTTTCACTTGAGCCATTATGTCTGGAAAGAACTTTAAAATCCTGTTTTTCTGACTCATTTTGTGCCTCACCAATATCTTTCATCATACTTAAGAGGCAGGTTTCTTTATGATAGTCTTGTACGATGCAAGCTATTGGAACCTCTTTTTGATCTGGTGAGGTTCCATCAAAATAGCTGCTTTTGTTGTCCATTTCACAAACGTTGGATGGCATCCCAGGACAATTCATACTTTTTTTCATTTTACTGTCCTCTTTATGATCTGGAAGAGGAACTCCAATTACATCTACTGAGGGAGATGTTTGACTCTGGGGGGAGTTTAATGAATCATTAGTCTTGTGCTGTTGCACAGAAACCACTGCAATCCTGGAAGAAAACGTTTGATGTTCACTGGATGCACACCCATTGCCAGAGTGCCCTGTATCCTCACCTTTATCAGAAATCGCTGGAATATTAGTTCTTTTTAATGCATTTGTGTCAGGGGTATTATGTATTTCACCATGTTGTTGTATTCTAAGCCTGTTAAGAGCTCTCATATGGTCAACCAAACTGACCGGAAACCCTTCTATTTCCAAATGTTCTATATGCTGTTCTTTAGCCGGATTTGGTATTGGAATGTCTACGCCAACATCCACCTTCCTTGTTTTGTACAAATGTGTATCCCTCTGACAAAGAAATCTGGAAACAGATCCAAATTCTTCCTCCTCTTCGCTCCCTGACAGTAGATCCTCATTTAGGTCTTTCCATGTGTAGCATGTCTGTTGTGCAGATGAGACAGCCGTAGGTGTACTCTGAATAGCTTGGTGGTCTTCCTGTGGAGGACACAAACTCACTTTGATGAACTTGGGCCTGCTGGTAGACTCTTCCGGTTCTGGATCACTCAACAAAAGCTCCTCCTCTGTAGCCAGTGAAACTTGAATCATGCCACATTCCTCTGCTGTAGAGTAGAATTCTGCCCAGTCCCGGTCATTGATCTGGATACTATACTCAAAGTTATCCATTGCTGTAAATGTGAACAACACACAATATTCACTGGTCACGCTGTATTCATTTCTTTGGTCAGTACGATTACAAACGACCAAGAACAGCCCCACCCCATACAATAAGGTATATAACGTATGGGAATACAAGGAATGTGGCAAAAATATTACACACAGGTAAGTTTAGGCTCCCCACTGAGAACATATACATGTGCAATATCTGTAGAAAGTATTTTTTATTACATTTTTAAACAGTGTTGTGGTATCATGATACCAGGTGATGAAAGCAATTATTGTGAAGCAAAAGACATGGGGCATGCTAAATCTTCAATTAACTAAACACGGGGATGGATGCCGGAATTTCCAAGTTACCTCATAGTCGTAAGTATCTGTATTGTTGTCTTTAGACGTTGGATACCCTCACAAATGTCCCTCTTTAGATGTGACAGTCTCTATGTTCTAGGAGCTCAGGATGTTTGCTGGGTATGAGGGCGTCACAATTATGTTTAAAGAAGCAGCAGAAAAGACGTGTGACAAGTACATTGCTCTGCTTCTAAATATCTCAAAGATACCTAACAATAGGCCACAAAACATTATATTAAAGGTCTTGATGAAGTCTCCTCCCTAGCAACACCTCCAATAGCATCCTTAAATATAATGACTAGATTTGTTAAGTTTGATATCATTCACCTTTCTAGGTATTACCTGCTCACATTCAGACAAGTCTCCCTGTAGCAGTATGGCTTTCATATACAATATTCCCCGGTACAGGAAACCAAACAAGAATGTAAATAAATACTTTCTTCTGGTTTGGAAAGAAATGACACCACATCCCTTATATTGCTTAGGTCAGGTTGAGGCAAGAATAGTACAGTGACTTTGACAAGGTCAAACAGAGGTTGTAAGGAAATAAAAGCGACACTTAAGAATCCTGAATAAACTTGGTTTATAAATATTCTATCCCACAATGTCAGTTGTCAACAACCACTATTAGTCATATCTGAGAAACTTCTCTGGAACATACAGAAGCCATCCCTGGCAGCCATGGGGATTTACCACCAAGAAAAATACACGCAAGTGACTCAACTTCCTTCTGTATCCCAACAAGATGAAGTGAAAAAACTATGTTCTTGATAACTCTACAGTGTATCAAATGGCATCTCCAATTTATTTTACGTACGACTTAAGCCTGGATGAGTGCCACACTTTGTTTTACTCTTCTGGAAATTCAGGTGCTAATCTTTTATTTATATAGAGCCAACATATTTGTTATAATATGATCTGCAGATATGTTTTAGTTTTACTACTTTAAACAATATAGAGAAAACTTTTTGCACCCAAGCAATCCAAACCGACAAACAACCAACTCTTAACTGCTTGTTAATTTAATATCATAATGACACAGAAGTGTCATAAACTAATGTCTATTTTACCATTCTAAGACACATGCATTATAATACACCAGAGCTTTACAGGAAAATAAACTAGACTCATTGCCCACCTCCTGTTGGAAACATTAATAACTTCATGAAAATGCATTCTAGAATATCGCTTAAACTCTTTCAAAACTACGGCTCCCCAGCCGGTTCTTACCTTGACAGAGGCCTTCTGCACTATTGCTCGTTACTGTAGCAAAGTGACCTTAAAATCTTGCTCAGCTACGTGCCCCGGGGCACACAAAGGTACCTGTCACAACATAGCTGGCCATTCCGCTGCTGAAAATAGGGCCTATCTTCTGGCAACGAGCACGGGATCCCAAGTACACTGTGAAGGCATGTCTATTAATAGAGGCCGCAGACATCACTCTTCCCAAGCAGCTAATAGGCTCCATGATACCCTCCCCTTCGAAACACTACAAGTTAAAGTCCCATACAAAGTGCAGGGAGTCGTGGAACATCATATTTAGTAAAAGAGGCATTCCATTATCCTTTACAAAGTGATTACTTAGTTTTAACCATTAATGGGTGGGATATTGGCTGCTATTCTACAACGTTTATGTGTCATTTCAGGAGAACCTATCTATCTGAACCAAAAAAATGTTTTTGAGTGAGAAGAAGGCAGCCTGACACCCTTGCTCGTTCCTAAATCTACTCTCATTAAAAAAAAACTATTTAAAATAGCATATTGGCTCCAACAGGATGACTCGGGTTGGTGTGACCTTGGTTATTTTGAAACACTTTGAACAAACTGGAAGGATTTTGAAAAATACAATTTCGAGTTTACCTTATTCCTTATTCTTTAGCAGTCCTTTATGCCTTCTAAAAAGTAATGAATTGAGATTCAATCGGATCCAAGGCAGATTTTTTAATACACTTTCCAGCATTAGTTAAGTATAGTGTGGGTATACATGCACCTATAGTTCATGTTGTATATATGACAGGGCCCTAAATATTGCCAGGGGCCTATAGGCAGTAGCCTTGGTGGACTTTGGCTAATTACTTTATGCATCACAAACATAAGAGGGTAGTCCATTATCTCCTTATAACAATGACATTTTATGAGACACTGGCGGACCCCTCAGTTTTGAGAAGTTTTTATTAGATGTGATCCTAAACTTATGGAAATCACTAAGTATTGCATGTGGGGAAATTAATAGCTTCTCAAAGAAGGGGATATAGGAAGAGAGCACATTGCAAATTGAGTTTTAGGCTAAAGAGTGGTGATCTGCAAATTGACCCTGGAAAGAGCAGTTTGTGTTCAGCATCTCATTTATTCAGCACAGATCTAGGGTCTGCCAACTCCTCTAGTGTTTTTAAGACATAAGGTGTTGCCTAAAAAAATTGCTGTATGTATCAGTTTTGTTTTGAAACATGACCGTTTAGGCCTATAGCCTCAGATAAACAACTCCACACAACCTTACCCCATGATCCTGAATAGAGACATGGCAGCCAAATTGGTGTGGGTAGGTATTTCAGCCCATGAGTAACAGAACACCATAACAAAACCTTTTAACAACTGCCAGCTACAGAGCCTTATGACTTTAACTTTCTCAGTGAGTAGGTCATTAAGAAATATAGCATAGTATAGTGGAGGCAAGAAACTTTATTTGATTGTATATAATTCTTTCAAGAAGCATGAAAGCAAGAGGAAGTCGAGAGATGGGACGGTAGATGGACAGATCAATCAAATCCAAGAAGGGTCTTTTCTTTTCAGGATAGGAGTTATGTTAGCATGCTTGAAGGTGGATGGGAAAAATTCAGTAGAGAGGGAGAGGATAAAGATATGAGTCAATTTAGGGTCAAGAGTGGATGAGAGAGACTGGGTAAGATGAGAAGGGATAGGATCTAGGCTTAATGTAGAAGAGGAAGAAGAGCTGAGTTAATAGGTGAATAGGAGACTGCAGAGTCAGAGAGAGGGCAAGTGCAGATATTTCCCCAAGAGCAGATGTGAGGGTGGAATTATAGAGAGAGGTAGTAAGGTTAGGGCACGACACATGGAGTAAAAAGGCAGAGAATTTCTAAAGATTAAGAGAGCTAAGGTCTCTGGTTAGGCGAGGCTGTTGGGAGGAAAGAAATGAGTGAGAGGCACGATGAGAGAGCAGGATAAGAAGTGGTGGTCAGAGAGAGGAAAGGGGAGTTACGGAAATTAGTGAGGGAGCACATGCTTGGAAAACATCATCATGAGTTGGGGAGTTAGTATGCTGTGTGAGATCAAAAGGAGAAGGGGTGTCCACTGGGATGTTGAAGTCTCCAAGGATGGCAGAGGGGACATCAGAGGAGCGGAAGTGGGGAAGCCATGAGGAGAAGTGGTCAAGGAAGATTAGCAGGGCCAGGGGGACAGTATACAACAGTAATAAATAAAGAGATGGGATTAAATAGCCGGATAGCGTGAACCTCAAATGAGGAGAAAGTGAGTGATGGAGCAGAGAGAATAGGTTGAAAAGTGCAAGTTCTGGTGAGTGTGAGTGAGGTGGAGGCCACCATAGAAAAGCGCAGCGGAAGATACAGCCTTACGAGAGGTTAGCCAGGTTTCAGTTAGAGTGAAAAGCTGCAGGGAACTAGAGGTGAAGTGGTCGTGTATAGGTGCTACTTCGTTACACACCGAACAAGCATTCCAGAGAGCAAAGGAAAAAGGAGGGTAGGAGAGTGGCAGGCTATATAGATAAGATTATTCAAGTTTCTAGAACGTTGAGTGGCAGAGGAAAGAGAAAGGAGCAATAAGAGAGCTTCTAAAAGCAGAAGGAGAGAAGGTGGGAACAGGCCTTGTGGGAGGGCAGATATTGCTGAGACACGGGTGAGGGATTTGGTGAAGTGCCTGGGATGAGAGAAGAGGAGAAGAAAGTAATGCAGAACCAATAAAAAATATAGTGTGGTGGTGCTGCTGGCTGGAGGGAGAGAAAAGTAATGTTGACATTCAAGAAAATTGAGAAAAGGAACAATGTGTACATGGTATTTGGGGAGTGTTGGTGAAGGGAGTGAAATGGAAGTGGTGAGTAACACGAATGGAACAAACACAATAAAGCTGTATGGCAGCAGTTGTTGACGGAACAGAGTATTGATTGAAGGGGTGCTTCCAAGCTGCTTTTTGTCTTTCCTTGTCAGACTCCTTGGTAATCTTCTAATTAGTGGCACAGATGGAAAGTAGCTTCTGCCTCCAATGTCAGTTCAGATATAAGGGATGGCTGCTTGTTAGGTGTTTTCCAACTGATTTACCTCCACAATAAAACCATAGACACGGGGAGAAGGAGGGTGGCTAATAGGGTGCTAGTAATTCAATATGGACAAATCAAAGGACACAACAGGAATTATACTAATGCATAACGAGAATTACCTAAATAATCAACTAATTAAGCAGGGCAGCCAGCAATGCAGCGGCTGACAGGCGAGAGGTCTTTAAATGTATGTGAAGTTCTGCTGAACCCCTATATGAAATTGCGCTCCGTCCAGCTTTTTTCCCTGCGGAAGATGCGTTCAGCTGAACACGAACTAGAGTAGACTTTAGCAATAGATGTGGTGCTGCCCCCTGCTGTAATATGGGGAGAACAACAAGGCAAACAAGAACACCACTAGTATTGCATAGCAAAGTGCAAGGTAAATTTTTACACAAATTAAATTTGTATTTTATAAAAAAAATTGCCGCTTTTTTATAATTCCACAGGCATTAACATTTACAAAAAAATAACTTTAGAGAATAACATTAGAGAGCACTGTACCGTCTTTAACTAAAGAATTTTTTTTTTTGATGATACATATATTGATATTTAGATAGCCAGCTCCTATCTTCAGGCATATATCATCAGACCATCATCAGAAGTTTTGGGGCCCCTTACAGGACCAAAGGCTGGGCCCCCTCCCCAGATGACCCTCCCTCCACATCACTAAAATGTGGGGGCACTGACAAACTATTTGCGCACAAATATAGTGCAGACAAGCAATTTGGGGACCAACACGTAATCGAAGCAGACTAGCAACATCTATACCAGTAAGAGTAAGGGCTAGGGGGACCACATTTTATTTTTGCCATTCAAGGACACAGTATGTAGCAGATGAGAATATACAGACAGGCGTATACACTAACACTATATATATATATATATATATATATATAGATACACACATATATATATATATACACACACACACATATATATAGTGTATAAATCTATATACAGTATATATATATGTATCACATACTCACTGATTCACATACGCACACACTGTCACATACACACAAAATACATTTTATATTATAGAAATTAATAGAAAGCCTTGGGAACCATGCTGATTTCATATTTAATGATTTCATAATAATAATATTTTTAAATATCTTTATAATATACATTAGTCATTATCAGACATGAGCAGTCTCAGACAATGAACCCCCTCCATTACCAGACATTCTCCCTCAGACAATTAACCCCTCTATTATCAGACATGAGCAGTCTCAGACAATTAACCCCTCTATTATCAGACATGAGCAGTCTCACACAATTAACCCCTCTATTATCAGACATGAGCAGTCACACACAATTAACCCCTTTATTATCAGACATGAGCAGTCTCACACAATTAACCCCTTTATTATCAGACATGAGCAGTCTCACACAATTAACCCCTCTATTATCAGACGTCACACACACAGAGTCACACAAACAGACAAACACCTTTCTTGCCTGATCTGGCTGCAGTTAAAGCTGAGCTCAGTGTAGAGCAACTCAGCCAATCAGGAGAGCTTTCTGAACTTCAGCCAATCAGGACAGTTGACAAGTCTTCCTTAATTGGCTGAGACCTTTCCCCCTTTAACTGCTCTAATTGTAACAGTTGTACCCCCCTGATGGCAGTCCTGTATATCATTATACCCCAGTGTAATCTTCAGGACTTTGGATCACAGTTTGTTTAGACTGGGAAGTGTAAAAGTATATCATGACCACCTACTGTACCAAAATATATTTGCTTCTACAGTGTGGGCCAACGTGTGTTTGAGGTAATGTACTGACTGAAGAGCAAACCGCATTAGTGCGAGCCTCCTGGTCTGTCTCCGTAATATTATTAAAGTCACACTGCTTTTGAGATTGTGTTGCCATTATCATACCGTTTAGACGTTTGCGGTAATGCTCAGAAGGGCAGATTATCCCCCTGACATTTGCTCTGTTGATGTAGTTTAACATACTATTAGTTTTTACAGCATTTTTAGATAGATAATGCACATTACACTTATTACTGTTGAATTCCCAACCCCCTGCCAGAAACAGTTTTCTAATCAAATAAAAATGTATGTTTGTCAGGAATACGTAATTGTCCTGTGACACAAAAGTAGGTACTGTTGAGTTTATGCCACAGACACAGAAAAGGCTTCTTAAAAGTTTGTTTTGTTTTCGTGTGTTTAAACCTTCCGACGAAAAGTAAAATGACAGATCTGATAGGTGTATTCGCTAGAATGCTAGAGAACACAATTAATGTAAAAAGCACCGTCCGTCTCAGATTTCATAAACTCATCCTAATTCCAATGGCTCTTTAGTTATTGCGGCTCCTATCCATGCTTCATTATGTACATCACATGTATATTTTCTCTTTCCAGTTGGACTCCACCATGTTAATGATTTGTCACTGATATAGTTTAATATAAACCTTGTGTGTTGTTTTTTGGACTGGCCATCTGGCAAAAGCCTAGTGGGCTGGTGGCGGACATCACCTTCTACTCAGCTGGCGGCCAGTGGCTGGATATCCCAGTCAGTACACTACGCCATCATAAAAAAAAGTATCGTGCAGCCGTGGATATCCAGCTGTTGTCTGCACTGATGTCATCATGTGGCCATCAGACTTAAAGTGCCAGTCCGTGTAGCCATTTCTTTAAGCTGCATGGGAATGCTGGCAAGGGGGCAAATGCAAATTCAAATGACACCAACAGGGACTTTGATGACATTGCATTCTAAATACATAGACATTAATATGTAGTTGCCCCCCCCCCTGCAACAGCTTCCATTCTTCTGGGAAGGCTTTCCACAAGATCTGTGGGAATTCTTCGCTCATTCATCCCGTAGAGCATTTGTGAAGTCAGGATGAGAAGGCCCGGCTCGCAATCCCCTTCCCGGTTCTTCCCAAAGGTGTTCCATGGGGTTGAGTTCAGGGCTCTGTGCGGGGCGGTCATGTTCTTCCACCCCAAACTCATCCAACCATGTCTTAAGGACCTTGCTTTGTGCACCTCTATATGGGCAAAAGTATTGGGGCAACACCTCTTAATTATTGAAATCGGGGTTTGGGCTAGGCCCGAAGAAGAAAAATCTTAATGCTTCAACTTTGTGGGAACAGTTTGAGGAAGGCCCTTTTCTATCCCAGCATGACTGTGCCGCAGCGAGCAAAGCAAGGTCCATAAAGAAATTGGGTCATTGTTAAGCTATGGCACTTTTTCTTTATTTTAGTATTGGATTTTTTTTATCTCTTGTCACTATTAATGATTAGGTTTTATGTATGTATATGATTTTAAAAGAAGCCCCTACTTATCCTGAACAAAACTGTCAATCATTTGTGTGGATCCATGAAATATGGAAAAGGGGAATCGTGGTTTACCAAACATATGGTAAGAATGACAAAAAAAATATTTTCTTAGATCATGAAAACCCCCAAGCGTAAAGGGTTAATAAATAGGATTGATTCCTCAAAACCACGATAAGCTGTACCTGCCCAGAAAAGCCTTACAATAAAAACACATATGCCAGTGGTTCATGCAGATTATCGGGACGGTAACACATGTCGTAATCATAGACATCCACTTATACTCCCTTATAATGTTAATTAAATACCTCTGGAGATCAGCACACCCAAGCATTGTTCACCGCAGCTATGCTTCTATGCTAGATCAATTCTGTCTGTTCATGTAATTTAATGAGAACTCATTCTAGCAAAGTAAGCATTAATCATGCGGGCTTTTTGCCACCCACTATTCTTCAGTTTCAAGGTCATTAAACTCCATCAACGCATATCAAATGTTCCCTGTATTGGCAGACACCGCTGACAACTTGAACTTTGCTGAATAGACCCCTATTTTTTTAAATGTGTACCTTTTTTTGGAAACCCCACAGGCATATTCACAAAGATCTTGGTGACTTTGCGAATGTGGTTTTGTACACGCACCTTTTATTTCAAGGGTCTGGTTTTACCCACCAATCCTCCCCAAAACTTCTCAGCCTCTCGTGAATCCTTCTAATGGGCATGCGACCACAAAGATATATAAGATGTTATATGATAAGATAGGATTACAGAGTTTGCCTATGTACAGGACTATAGGCAATGGCAATCTGATTGTCAGGTAATAACATGTAATGTGATTTCGATATAATGCATAAACATTGCTATGAACCGAATATTCATATCATGCTACCCTACAGAAAAACACTTATTTCAGCATCCCGTTTGGAGGGCAGTTAGTTAGTAAGCCATGTTCAACTACCCGGAGGTCGATGACTTTGTGCCCCCCCCAAGCCCCTTCAACTGGGGTCTTGTGGGAGGGAGATCCGTTCCTCTGTTATTGACATACTTTTCTAATAAAGAATTCCGCAGGTTAAAAAAATAATCTGTGTGGTCTGTCAAGCAGCATCTGGAAACCATTAACCTCACATCAAAGAGCCGGCCACTTCAGGCACAGGTCAATCTCGGAAGGTGCTAATAGGGGTGGTGAAGAATACCGGGCATTCCTGAGGTGCCCTGCCAAACACGCCAATGATCCAAAGAATTCAATATATTTAACAGCAATGTTCTTACAAACTTTCACAGAACCACCATGGATACCCCAAACTTTTAAAGAAAAAGACAAAAATCTTTTCCGTGCTTGTCCGAGATGACGAACGTATCTTAGCAGGCATGGCGTATCTGCTCCTCTTTTAGATGCGGTCTTGATGTTTTGGGAAGCTGGCTGCCTGTGAGTGATATGTGGCGTGGTTTCACCAACAGCTGGAGTGTCACAGCTTTCTCAGCCATTGTAATAAACAAACCAGTCATACGAGAGACTGTGGGAAAAGGCCTAACGCGCCGAAGGAGTGAACCTCGCTGATCCTTTGTTATGACATATGAATCAAAGGCACATCTTGCCAAACACCAGATGGGAGTGAGGTTCACATCACAGATACCTTAGCTATGGCCTATTGTTAGAAGGACTATGTGCTGTCACCACTTCACGCAGACTCTGCGAAAACACCGGGGTCATGGGTTAACTGTTAAAATAATTCTCCCCACCATAAGGCTTGGTGACATGCTGGTTTGGATAATGATTTAAATTCGATATGACACACAATATTGGTGTTCTGAAGTTGTGATACAATTAAAAACGCACACAAATACAAAGAAATATGAATGTTTATAGCTCGGGAAGGTGTGTTAGTACGGAGCTACAAATTCATAATGTATTCCAGGAAATAACACTTAATTTATTACACTAACGCTCTGTGTATTCATCCCATGAATGGATATTTCATTTTCAATGAGCATTCATCTGTCCCATCTGTTCTTGGGATGTTAGAGTCCATGTGGAATACAGCCATGCATGGTGGACAGATCACCCAAACTACAGGTCAGACGAGAAATGTTCTACATCACAGGGAGCTCAGGGCATCCCCTTAGTATAGTTTGAGGAAGGAACCTTTTCTATGGTCCATAAAGAAATTGGGTCATTGTTAAGCTATGGCACTTTTTTTTTTATCTATTGTCACTATTAATGATTAGGTTTTATGTATGTATATGATTTTAAAAGAAGCCCCTACTTATCCTGAAAAAAATACGATCAATCATTTGTGTGGATCCATGAAATTTGGAAAAGGGGAATCGTGGTTTACCAAACATATGGTAAGAATGACAAAATAAATAGTTTCTTAGATCATGAAAACCCCCAAGCGTAAAGGGTTAATAAATAGGATTGATTCCTCAAAACCACGATAAGCTGTACCTGCCCAGAAAAGCCTTACAATAAAAACACATATAGTAGTATAGTTTAGGGCGGCTCTGGCAGGTTCATAGGCAAGACAAGATGTTTGGCAAGGGGGCTAATCCAGTAGGAGGGCACATCGGAGGTATTATTAATGCTGCTTTCCTAAGCCCCCTCTTTGGCTTCGGGTGGTATCTCTGTGAGGGAGCCTTAGTCACTACCATGTTGGGAGTTACCCTGATATGTTTTTATTCCACTATCGGGATGTGTTCTGAACACATTGCAACCCTTCAACTTCTAACTGAGGCTAACCCTGCATGGTCACCTCCCCTTGTCTTGACCTCCTATAAGGAACAAGAGATGGAAAGATCTGGTAGGGCCAGCCCCAGGAAGTTCCAAAGGATGAGTATGCACACCTGGACACTCTCTTGGTTTGACCAGGAGTCTCTGGTTGCAGCGCTGCTTCCTCAGGTCTCCGAGTCACATACAAAATATTTTCTTCCGTTCTATATATACAAAGAAATTCAAATAATCTGCTCATAACAGTTTGTAATCCATAGAATTGCCTGTTCATAGGAATTTTGTAATCTGTACCTGCTCGTAGTGATCATTTTTTAACACTAGGGGGCACTAAAACACCTCCAATGATACCTAGTAATTACTGAGTACTGCCTGTGGGTTGGCGATGTGTGGTTTTCCAAGCACGGAAAGACATTTGAAATTAGGGAAACTATAATTTGGATGATGAATGACGTCTAAGGTAATGAATAAAATATAACATCTATACGCTCGCTGAATCACTATGAAGAGAGTGTTCAAGATTGCTTCTGGACATTGTGGATGAGGCAGTTGATCTTAGTTTCAGCTTCTTTAAAGCTTGAAGATACTCTGACATGTTGCACTGCAATGACAAAATATTCATATTAACCCTTTGAATGATAGGGACAATCTACTGTCGCTAACATCCTCAGTAATGATGAAGGCATATTCATTATTCCTTGACTAGACTCATGCAGTATGCCAGAAGACAGGAGACCACGCTCCTTCCACGCTTTAAAGTACAAGAGCTTACCCAGTACATGCAATGCAAGCAAAAATGACCGTCACCAGCATGTGTTTGTGACCAGGCGCTTGTTTGGAAAGCAGCTATTTTAGGGAAGCCAAAATGGGGGCAGCGTAAATATAACCCATAAATGCTCCTCGTGGTTCCATTCCATTTGGAATCTCAAACCTATGTTTAGTTCTTTTCATTTCATAGACAATCATATGACAACCTTCTCTCAAACAGAGTACACGTCTACAAACACAAAACAAAACACTCGAGTGAGTGAGCATATGCTTCGCGTAATGTCAAATGCCATCCAACAGAAAATAAACGAAACAGACCAAATATCCAAATGAAAGTTGCTGTCCATCCATCCAGTGCCGTGATACAATGTCACCGTCCACCAAGGTTTCATAGTAACGATGTAATTAGTCACCGTCGGCTGGCAGGAAATACACCGGGTGTCACAGATCTCTTTTTGCGTCAACCACACCTTCAATGGCTTATGTCAATAAGCTTGGGGTAGCAGGGCCCTTATTATAAGTTTGTGTTTTGCTTCCTATTGTTTAGCGCTATGCACTTTGTTGGAAATAAATGTCTTAGTATAATAATATAATTGGTTCTTTCTTCCTAAAAATGGTCACCTGATTCTGTTTTTCCCCATTGCTCACTTTTGTTTTGGTGTATATTTTGTAATCTTTGTCCAACCAAGACCCTAATTATTGAAATGAAGATCTAATGTACAACACAGTATCATGGAAATACAGCTTTCAGACGAGTCAGGGGCGTAAGATGGTGTTAGTAATCAGTACAGCTCCAACAGCAGTGATGGGTGCATGTGGAGTTGTCAATCCATGGCAATTAGGTGGAGCAGTAAATATTAGGAGTTGTAGTCCTAACAGTCGGAGAGGCTCCAATTACTACCTCTTATTTTTATAAACAACCAGTTATTTGATCCTAATGGTCTAGAGCGAGTATCGTACTATTCATTTACAATATTCTGACTCACAACAGTATTCTTCACTTATCTGACTGTATATAACCCGCAATGCTCAATACGTTTCTTCAAAATATAGGAACCCTGAAATTTGGTAAAGTTTCCATATGGTTGCTATAGCGATAACACTGTAAACTTTGCCAAACGTAGCTGTGATATAGTTTGTTTTATTAATCTCCTTAATCATTCTTTTGTCAAGGAGTGACCACAGGTATTTCCACTGAAATGTGGAACTGGATGTTATACCATGAGTAAGAACTAGCACTTTTTCACTAATTCTTCCCCCGTGATTCACTCACATGGTTTAGAGCCAAAGCGAGACAACATGAAGTTCAACTTCTCCCGATGTCTCTGGACCTGCGCCAGCCACTTGAAAACAAAAAAAGGCAAAATAAATGAGATAAACAGCTATAAAGTAACATTACAGAGTCCCTACAATATTTTGGTATAACAAATTACTTTCTTCATGAGTCTTGTTGACGCCAACACTTGAAAGTTGACACAATGATTTAGCACAACATATCCATCGTGACCCATAACAGTCAACAGGTACCTTAAAATAACACACAGTTTAAAAAGGCAACACTAAATGAGTTAAATTAGTGACAGTGGCCCTACAAAGATATCCAAGTGATTGCCGCCTACCATCAGGCCTTTGGCAGGTGACGCTAAACCATATTGTGTGCACAATAAACAACATGCTGTTTTAAAAATGTTAACTTGGAACATTTAAGGTGCAAATTGACTCCTCTCTGAATGGAGTGGTGTAAGAATGTGTTGTGGGTGTGGGAATGGATGTACTCATTAACATAATGAGAGCATTACCATTTCTATAGGTTTGTATATGCGCTAACCTGTTGTGATGGAATGAGATGTGAGACAACAAATAAAACAAATACACTGAAATGAGTTTCGAGCGTTACCGGACTTGTATATCTCATATATTTCATTCAATATCAGCCTCGGAGTGAAATATTTTTACATGCCTGCGATAACCAGCCTCGATCATTATATTTTTATATATATTGTTATAATATAACACAAGCACCGACATATCAGCTAATCAGCTCTATTTATTAGTAGGGGAAAGATTGAATCATTTTGGGGATTTTCTCCATAGTTTTTGTTCCTCTGCTTTTCTGCATCTTTTACCTTATTGGTAAATAAACTCTTTCCATTATCGTTGTTGGTTGATTGTTATATGTTTATTGTCTGCGATATTGGTAAGCGCCATGCATGCTCTTAGTACAGAGGAACTCAGGGGGTTTGATTTTTTATTTTATGAGGTCGATCCCGTGTTTAATGGTCTGTGCTTCTTTTTATTGCCGCGGGAGCGGTTCTCTTCCCCGGCCCGCAGCGACAGGCCCTGCATGTTCCAGCTCTGCGGTGTAGATGCTGCCCCAGCTTTGCACTCTGGCCACCCACTCTCTGCTACCCCCTCCTCAGTTTCCCAGGGGGTTAGTAGAGGGAAGGGAGAGGCAGGGTCAGGTTCCAGGGATTAGGCAGGCAGCAGTCTGGAACCCTCACTTCCTCCCAAACCCCCACCTGCATCACTGAATAAAAAAACAAATCCAGACCCTTCTGGGAAGAGAGAGCGAAATCCAAGCCAGGCAGGGTCAGAGGCAGCAAGAGGAAGCGGATTACTTTAATCTTAGGGTTCAAAGGATCTCCCCAAATCATTCTCTAAGAGCATTAGGTGTGCCTGTCAGCCAGGAGGGCCAAAGGGTGTCAGACGACAGGTTACGCATCAAATTTGTTTTGCCATAAGAGCTGGATTTGGTTTCGAGGTCATTTAGAACGCACATCTGTTTTATGTCAAGATGAAAAAGGACCTTTTTAGTCTGTATGTTTTAGGAAGCTCTCAGTAAATCTAAGCCCAAGAGCTTACACTCTAAGGATGACTTTCAGTTCACTTTTCTTACTCATCGAAGGGAGGTGGTGTAGCCAAGTGTAATAGTCTTTAAAGTCAAAGCACTTACAGACCAATACAGCAGTGAGCAGATTTGGTAAATCTAAATTTCATTAGAGTGCAAGCTTTGAAGACCACTTAGAAGTGTATTCAGGCTTATTAAGCCATATAAAAATCATACCAGAGGAAGAGACTTTACTTGCCTTCTAACCTGTGGTGGTTTAGTGGTTGTCGCAGATCTATGCCAGTGGATGCACTTTGCATTTTGCTGTCGCACATAAACATACCTGGGAGCTCTCAGGGGTTTTGCCCTAATCTCAGGGTCTCATGTTGAAGGGGCAGATTATGATTGATATCCCTGCTTGAATGCAGGTGACTTAATTGTAGATTATCTTTAAATAATGACAGGTCAAGGTTTCCATGAATGATGACAAGTCGCAGATAATAACAAATAATGTACTTACCTCTCCTTGAGGTCCTTAAAAAGGGACAGTGCAGGCAAGGTGGTGTGGGGGCTAAATTGTGACCCCCTTTTGAAGACCAAGTCACTTTGTTTAATAGTTCCAGTTATATAAAAATGTGTTTCTGTAGTTTTACTTTATCTCACATTATTCAGGTTTAAGAATTAATTTCACAGTTTCTGTTTGTGTTGATTCCTTCCTCTCTCCGACGAGTCATACTGGTGGAAATAAATTATTTGGAAAGAAATATAACGGTGAATGCTGTGTTGCCCCACTAAATCCCCCAAACGTATATTGCTGGATTATTTTGTTAACCAACCATAGATGCAATTTAGTGTCTATCTATCACTATCTATCACATTCCTCTTCTCTCTTCTTTCTACCAATATATGGAGATCCCTTCGTTTCCCTGATAATTTTACCCCAAAAAACATTTCGGTAGCCGTCCTCTGAGCTCTCTCCAATACGTCAATATTTATTTTGACATTGGAAATAGTCTAGCCAGTTTAATGTTGACCTTGCCTCCCTGTGTGTTATTATTTCAAACTGAAGCCAATTTGCCTATGAAACAGGTAAGTTGAGACGAGATGAGTGTCGGCGAAGGGTCCAGTTGGGTTGGCATTAGCGAAAATGTTAGTTGGATATGCTTTTGAATTCGCTTTAGTTTAAAATGCACGAATAACATCTACACCTGTGCCCTGTAGAGAAAAAAAGAAAATCCAAAGGCTGTAGGCTAAATGTTGCTGCGGAAATTGCCCTCTTTTGTATTCTAAATACCCCCTGGTATTCTGTTACCTTGGTTATTCTCAACTGCCATTCACACTCTCTAAACTAGCCCCGGGCCTCCTCAACCGACCTCCAACATACTGTATTTATAGAAATATTTAGCACCTAGTTTGAAATGACACCAGATGTTTTGTGGTCTGATATGGATTAGTTCTAACTATATATACGGTATATATATATATCTATATCTATACAGAGAGAGAACACATAAATAATATGAAATGAAATGATGCACCTCGTCCTTAATTCGTTTTTAATAAGTTCCTACTGCAATACACACAGTTTTTGTATTTTTTTGTTTGGGGTTGAACACATTCACTGAAAAGCGCTATTAATTTTTTTGGCCTACATTTCCGTTTTATTAAGTCTTTCCTTATCGCGCTCTCACATAGGGGTTTAGGATTTTTCCTTCAAATCCCTAAACAAACTAATTAACATTGTGAAGTCTATTCTTTTTTATTGTATTTGGTAGTATAGGAATGTCTCCACGTTGGTGCCAGCATGCATGACAGAGCCAGACTGGGGATGACCAAGCAGCGCTGGCATTTAAGGGCAGCAGCACCAAATGACATACGCTACCCTTATACACAGCGGCATAGGTCTGTACGTGGCCTTGTCCTCTAGACTGTAAGCTTCCAGAGTCCTCTTTATATAATTTATCAGATGTCTTCACAGCAAAGCAAGAAACCAGCTCACACCCAGCAAATAGTCATTAAAAACACATCTGATGCCTAAACATTAGGGATTCCGTCACATTAAATGGCCATATATTCCTCAGCCATCCACTACGTCAAAGTATCCCAAGTTTTGGTGAGTCCTGTTTAATTTTGAATGGCTATATCGCTTACCAAGGACTGGATTGAGATCCTCATGCAATCTAAAGCCTTCTCTGGACACCATTAATGAGGTGCCTGGTCAAATCCTGCAAATAAATAGAGTTTCACTTTACATTGTCTTCTAAACAATAGGTAATTGTAAAAAGGTAACCAAGTCGAGAGTCAACCCATCACCTAAATATCTTGCGTTCACTAGAAAGATGTTACTTAATATCGTAAACTTTATCATTGTGTTTATTTCTATTGACGTCACATTTTTTTTAATAGTGAAATACAGTCCAATCTCAGGGTGGCCCTTTTATATTAATATGCCCTGGAGATAAACTCTGCAATTTCTTTCCCTTCTGCCATGTTCTTCTACACACACCACAGTATTTGGCGAGATTTTTTTTTATTTCTAATTTTGATATTTCAGTAAAAAGAAATTACTTTTTTACTGTGATGCGTATTGAATTAGACACCTTCTGGCAGTTAGTGGGTTAATTCAGTACATTCTATAAATAGCATTGGGGCATGCAAAGTAATGCTGTATGTCTATAGGAGAGAGGGGATAATATACAGACCTTGGAATGTTGGGATCCCCCACCAAGAAAATATTCTGTATCCCTGTAGCTACCATGGGAAAGATCAACAATGCAAGCGCTTGTCCTCCGATACAAAGTGCTTCTCCGGG
The DNA here is from genome assembly GCF_027358695.1 of Spea bombifrons. Classification (NCBI taxonomy): domain Eukaryota; kingdom Metazoa; phylum Chordata; class Amphibia; order Anura; family Pelobatidae; genus Spea; species Spea bombifrons. The sequence goes on from NC_071098.1 coordinate 10,596,705, forward strand.
GAGCTGTCAGAGTGTAAGTAAGTCAAACGCAAAAACAAACTCAAACAAACTTAGGGAAAAGGGGCCTTCTTTTGGCCTTACACGTGTGGGAAACATAAACATGCAAAAACGCATGGGAAGCACGTAGAAAGCCAGCAGTGTATGGTGCAAACAGTGTATTTACAACATGTGCTCTGTAAGAAACACAGACCGTCAAATGTCCAGAATGATGACACAGCGAACATGTTTTACGTTTCTCCACACTCGTCGCCAAATTTTCCGCCAAGGCACGTGCTTAGCAAAAAAATAGGATCCTGGCAGCTGTGGCTTAATTTTTAACATTTTAATACCACCATAAATCCGCCGAAATTAACTCTACAGTTCCTCTAGATGTGACACCCCCCACTTACTGTATATCAGAAGTTGATGTCTCAGTTTTTTGCCCAATCTATAGAATGGCCCTGGGAACTGGGGAATTGACAATACAGCAGAAATATTACTGGCACTATTCAACCAAATAATCTACTGGAAATAATAAACAGCAATTTCCATATGTTATATATATATAAAAAAACAAAAGCAGAAAAGAATGGCCAACACCATACGTGACACATGGATAGGCTACCTAGAGGTCTCCCGCTGCTGGGGACGTGGCTTTGTTAATAGGTGTAGCTAGCTGTGTGTAGGGACAAGAATAGCTACATGTAAAGGGTGGGGCTATTCCCAGACAGCCTTTAGTGGGTGGAGATTAGGAGGGAAATGGAGAGGAAGTAGGCAGTAACTGGGCGTGGCCAAATGCCGCTCTCCTGTCTAGAGAAAAACGAATCTGACTGGGAGAAGAAGGGCTTTGCCTGCAGACTCCATTTCAAACACAGAGTTTCTAGGAATAGTTATTTGAAACAAAATACTGAGTTAATTTTAGGTGTCTACATAGCTGCCAACTGTCCAGTAATGGGGACAACAGCCATCTTAGCTGTTTGGGTGCTCAATATTAGAAGGGCTACTTAGTGTATATTGGAAGGGGAACTTGGCCAGAGCATGATATTACTACAACGTACCATAGGGAAAAGGTGACATGGCCTTGTGTGGCATCACTCTAAATAGACAGGTGAAGAAACTCTGGTCAATTGAGAGGGTCAAATACTGAAATTAATAAGAAAATATAACATATGGCCTGCTGTATCTTTAAAGTCCTGACACTCGTTTTCAGTAGTTCGCAAATAGCCCAGGAGGGAGACATTACAAATCTATACATATTGTGACGGGAATAGTTTACAAGCAACCTCATGCCTATAGACGGAGTATGGGGGGCTTTCTTGCAAAATCTCTGAAATTGAACTTCTTTTGACTGTTGTTTCCCCAAACAAGTGAGACAAACCAATAGACTTATAAGTGTAATGGTTTTTCGAACGTTCATGATCAAAATAAGTTGATTATAACATATACTGCAGGACTGAATTCCAAAACAGGTTTTGCCCGTATAAGTACCTTACAAATAATGGTAGCCCACCCATATTTTTCTTGGTAAAATCTATGCACATAAGGCTCTGGTTCCTTGTATATCATAAAGTGTTACTATTTTACCTTCATCTATTTTATGTTATCACAGAGGCAGGCAGACCTTTGGAGCTTCATCTTGTGGATAAAGTTCTTGAAAGGTTGGCTGATGATGGAATGCGTATTCATCGGCATCTGGTGTGCCAGGGGATGCCTGTCCCAGCTTATCATCTAAACACCTTTCCTGTATTCTCACTCAGACACATGCGCTGCAGGCACCGGATTCTTCACTCATAAGACACGTAGGGAGGCATATGGCGTACATTTAAAGCTGTGCATGACAGCAGCTGATGTACAGCATAATATGAGACATTGTAAAAGAATTTCCAGTAAACGCTAGTCCTGATAAAGACATCTGACGGCACAGCCCATTAAAGAATGCAAGATGGGAGATTTCTTTAAAGGGGATATAGCCTTTAAATCATAAAAATGTTTACTTTAGAAAAAAATCTCTACACATAGCTTTGTGCAGTAACCAAAACATGTTTATTCTCAGTATTAGTATTTAAAGAAGAACCGTCACCGGTGGGGTGTTTATGGGGCTGGCTGCCCTAGGTGTGACCCAGGTCAGTGCCTCCAACATCTAAATTGAGAAGGCATCTCCTTCTTGCGTAAGCTGAGCCATATCTCAGCACTTGGGCTCAAAAGGACACGAACGGGGAAGGGATATCACAGATGCCAGAATGGTTGGTTGGTTTGCCCAAATAGCCTATTTATTAAGCCTGACTGGCTCCTCCAGATCTGCTGCCCTAAGGTCTACTAGGCCAGAATATACCTCTGACTTTCACTTATAAAATAATTTCTCTTCTGCATATAATGTAATATAAATGCTGGCCCATTAGGCATTCTTTTCTATTCTGACACCATACCCACAATCATATATTTTCTTGTGCTTTTTTTGTGGGGGGGGGCATGTTTGCCACATACCTGCGAATCCATGCTCCCTTGAGCTATGATGTCAGCATTTGGTGTGACAAACAGGCTTGTGGTTGCCTCTGGCAACCAAGCTAATTATAAAACTGAGCCCAATAAAGCAAACGGAACTCTGGCTGTCTCCCAAGCAACCTCATGAAAAAGCTTTGCACACCTCGCTGGCACTGGGATAGAGAGAGAATGCAATTACTGAAACGCATTGCTCACCGTTCTGGCTCTCAAAGAGTAAAATCTTACTGGTGGAAGGCCCTTTGGTGACCCACTATAAAATAAAGCCCACATTCGTTATGCGGCAGAATACTACGCTATAAATGCAGATCTCAACAGGCTATTAAATAAACCCACTTACAGCTACGTGAGGCTCCAGAAACTAAACCATTAGTGAGAAGTGACAGGAGGCCATTAAAAATGTTTTACTTGCTAATGTCTCCTGGAAAATCTCCAGTTAATGTTCAAAGAGATTCCTTATCATGGACTGAAAAAGTGCTGTTGGTTTAGGAGATTTTAGTAAATACTGCTTTATGGCAAATTCTGAAGAATGGAATTCTCTCTTGGAAAGATCTGGATCTTTTAAAGTGATGGTATGAAAAACGTAATTATTATACAACTTATAATATTTTACTATATTCTGGGTTATTTTTTACCAAGAATGTCTTTGGAACAATACACAGAAGCATTTAGTCGGTGACTAATACTGTTAAAGGGGCTAAAAAGAGCTTGGGTTAGCAACTCCATGGTCGACAGAACTGTTTCTTTAAGTATGCACAAAGTCATAAAACTATTAACACTTTCTCTGTATTTGCACTTCCTTTCAATATTTTACCCCTAATACCAGGGCCAGACTGGCGGGTTTAGTGGCCCTGGCACTTTAAGCTAAGTGGCCCCTATTTGATGCATATTCAAGGATGGTAAGGAAAGTAAGTAGTCTGAGCCACTTGCCTGTTTGCCAGACTTTGGGCCCATCCTTTACACTTTTAAATGTATTCAGGCCATAAGACATTTTATTGTAAGGTTTCAGGAGGGAAAACATTACATTTAAAAATTAACGATTACATTTGTTGTTTGTTTCACCTTAAACATTTAAATGCTTGACAAGTCTGCGAGTTGAAACAATTTATGAACTAATACAATGTCCAAAAATTCAGTTAAATTGTTACAATGAACTCACCTCAGCATTATTTTTGTAAGTGATGTATTAACATCTTTAAGATTATTAGAAAGTAAATGCAGAAGGTATACAACATACTGAATTTTTTTTCTTAATATCAACTATCATAAATATGATGAAAGTTGTTGTGTGCTTTAAAGCGCACAAGAATGAATAATTAAATTCATTAATAATTAAATTTAATTAAATAATTAATAATTTTCACCATACAAAAAGGAAATATTTTTTAAAAATGGCCTTTGTAGAGAGATATCTTGCATTTGAATCAGCTGGTCATATTTTTAAATTAAAATGGGGAGATTTTTAATGCCCAATTTATATGTTAGCAACAACAAGCAGGAAGTGTACACAAACACATAGACAAAGAGCAGGAAGTGTACACAGCATTCGGTGGAAGTGTGTCCATAATAAACAAAGTAAAATCAGAAACAGACGTGTATTATCTGAGATATACATGCTCATCAATGATGATATTTGTAAGGTTAGTTTTGAAATAAATCGGATTTTTTTGTGGGAATTTTTATAATCATTCTGGTAAATATTGCCAAAGAAAAAAAAAACAGAAGACCTTGCCCTAAAAACAAGATGGTGCTTATTAAGTGTTGCATGAATTATTGGATAAATTAGAATTTATACATTGTTATAGAAATGGTTATTTTTTGTTAAAAAAAAAAAAACATTTAGTCTGTTCATTTGCAAGAAAAAGTCAGTACCCCCAAAAAGGACCACTTAAAAGGTGTGCAGATAACCAGTATCTAAATGGTTGCATGCTTCCAAACACCCTAAAACGCCACATAAAATTTTAGGGGAAAAAAATATAATTTACTATAGATCAGTGTACTGCGTAATCCCTAATAACCATCGATTATTGAAGAACTACGGTATATAGGTGATCATCTGGATTGTAAACCCGTTTAAGCAGTGACCACCTGTTGTTTCTCTAGGTCAAATTGTTATATTATATAGTACCTGTTTACCCATTGTACAGCGCCGCGGAATATGATGGCGCTATATAAAACAAAACAATAAATAATACTCTTCAGTCAGTGTTCTGTAGGCTAAAAAAAAGGTGCAGCTGTAGTAGTTGCCAGTGATTGCTACAACCACAGATGCTACAGACTTAACAAAAGGTGTTAAAATCTTTTAACTGAGAATATGTCATTAACAGTTAGGGTTTTGCAAAAGTTTCTTTATCCTCGCTATGGCGAAATTATTTGTTTTTTTCTCCTTTCATCTTATATCAACATGCTAACTGGCCTCACTCCCCCCTTTCCATCCCCCCCCACTTCATGTTGATCCATGTGTTATGCAGAAGAGTTTCATCCATCCTTTGCAAATGCAGAACGCTAGATCCAGGGGTCCTTTCATGCTGCTTGCCTCGGTCCTGCCTCCTCTTGCAGCTCACACACAGCATGCCGGCAGAGCATCTATCTCTCCTTCAATGGCAGAAAGTGTTTGCTCAGCACCACTGTGGGGAAGAAGGGGGATTTGGCCTAGCAGGGAATCCTGCCTGAGTTAATCATCTGTGCCATGTGCAGCCTGAGGTGATTCCCTCTGATGAGTTGCACCGACCCAGTACTTTCTCAGCAGAGGGTAAATATATTGCCCACTGGCAATGTAAATTCATTCATCCGACTCGCTTCATTCAACATCAATGGATGCAGGTACTGTACCTGCTTTTCTCTTTCTTCCCCCGTCCCCTTAGTAGGAAGTGAGAAGACTCATAAACAATTCTCAAAAAGCAATCACTTTAATTAAAGGTTTCTTGAAGGCTCTGCAGACTTTACAATGGTTATTTCACGAGCACCACTAATTTAGACTAATGGTATAATATAGCCATTAGTGCAACGTTGATGAAATATAACTTTCTTTTACTTTCTGTTTTTTTTTCTGGGTAGGAATGGTGGGAGTCTATTAATAAACAGAGAAATCACATTATTTGCACTTCTCAGAGTTTTAAAAGAAAAAAAAAACCAAATTGTGGCCAAACAAAACTTATTTGTAAATTAAAATAAGAAACAAAAAAATAAACGTAAGTAGACAAAGTTAAACCTAGGAACCCTGTCCACATGCCCTAAACGGAGGCTGCACTACTCAAGGGCCACACTGGCCAGGAATTATTTTTAATAAATTTTTTTTTTTTTTTTTTTTTTATTAAGATGGGTCCAAGCTGGGATATCCAAACATTGTGGCCTGTTTGCAGCCTTGGTGTGGAATTGGAGAGGAATGTTATGGAAGAACATTTTGGCTAAGCATCAAGATAGCAGGCAATTCGGTCCCGGCAATCCAAAATAGACCTGGAGTACCAGGAGGACCACACATGGGATAAGTCAACAAGGAAATACATCCAGGAGTTTTGCTAATTCTTGTGAAGCTTTCTTGTAAATCGACTCAGAATAGTAAATCAGTGTCTAATAAATTAGTGCTTAGTCATAAGCTGTCTGTCTAAGCACTAAGGTGCGAAGCGCGTCAAGCGATTTTACTTGTTTTGTACCTGCATATTTATTATTCCGTGTGGATTTACAATAAAGCATTCACAAGAATTTGCAAAGTATTCCAGGATTTCTGGATTTATTACCATAATGAGCATATTCTAAAATATTTTCTTTAATTTTTATGAAGCCTCTAGAATTATTTGCCACTCTTTTTGTGTCTTTGACCAGTTTCTATTCTTCCAAGAAAGCATAAAGGAGATGGAAAGGGCAGTTATGGGTGTTAATTGTAAAAGTAGAGAATAGTGATAATATTCTTAGGTCCTTCTAGTGGCAAAATCATTTAAGATATAATTTTGCTTTTTGTTAATGCCCCAAACAATGATATGACGCTAGTTGATAAATATAATATGGCATATATTTAGGTTGAGTTACACTCTCAGCCACCCCCCTCTCCCGCTATCACCTTTACTAATGAGCTTCAAGATATGACCATACAATGGCAGCACAACTCCCCATAGTTCAAATGAATTGGTTGGGGAGATCACAGATTTCTCTGAGATATGTACCAGTGCAGTGACCAATGGTACACCAAGACCCCAAAAGATCAGAAGGACGCTGCCCCCTCGGACCTGTCTATCTAAGCCTAGTCCAGAATATGCCACTGGATATTTAAAAGGCCATGATTCATGTTTTGAACAGTTGGGTTCAGAGATCAACCTAAGGAAGTAATTGTAATGTTAAATATAGAATTAGACCTTCTCTGTAAAGACTAAAACTGATCAATCTGGGAGATGAAGTTCAAATAAATGTTATCATTTAGCTATGATATATGCTTGGAAAACTTAGAGCTTCCTTTTGATGACCACCTGTGGAAGCATATAAGACCCAGAATCAAGGAACTAGCGATGTGGAGACAGGCAATAAAAAAAGAGAAGGAAAAAATACTAAGTGAACTTTGAAAGTCCTAATAACTCATTATTTAACTTTTCAAGGACAATGTGTTGTGTATTATTCCCCCCCCCCGAATCAATGTAACTTCCTTTCCAAGGATCAACAAAATAAAAAAGGAGTTTTGTTTAATTGAACATTTACAATTGTATTCATCTCTTTCATGCTTATTGCTTCACTATACTAACCACAGGATATTATGAAACATCGACTCCATCCCCACTGGATAACTACTCATTAGGGCTTCTTAATTAACCGGAATCTCCAGCTAAATCCAGCAGCTCAACATGGAGTTTCCAAATCCCACCAATATAACCTTCTATTCAGTTTGTCTCTTCCTCAGCTTGGAACAACCTGTTTTTGAGAGAATACACAATCACTTTGAATCAGACTGCTACTTAAAACTAAGTACGGAGTTGGCTTCTTTTATAATATACCTCCCCTGCAGTTGAGTTCAAGAAACCTTGGTTCTCTCTCTCGTGCCAAGCTTCATTCTAGGAGAGCTATTGTTGAGGGCTCCACTAGACCCAACTCCTGGGGTCTGAAGTGTAAAACCTTGATTTGTCTGGTAACACTCTAACTATAAAAGCCAAGCAGGGGTCTTGGGTCAATATTGGTTTTGGAAACAGATGGAGAAATGTTGAAATGTTGAATTCCACTGGCTTTCCACTGTGTTGTTTGGTCTATTAGTGTAAACAGCCTATTGTCTTAAGGCAAAACCGCTGGCAGGAGGTATGCAGACAAAACCTTGTTACAGAGATTAAAGCCTGCCCTGCAAATGAGGGGGGAAGCACATAAGATTCAAAGCTGCAAATAAAAAAGAAAGAAAGAATAACTCTTACAGACCGGTGAGAGGCGGAACAGCATGGAGAAAAATAAACCTGAGATAGTCCACATGTTGTAAGGTTCTATTGCTGTCGTAAATGATGAGAAATTACATTAGGGAAGCAATCACTTTAGGTAGGGGTCGTATGTAAGTTCAGTGATTGAAGTGTAGAAGTGAGGGTTAACAAACCCATATACACGAAGGGTTAATGGTGGAATTAAGTCATACGGAGTCTTATTGCTAGAAATGCTGAGTCCAATAGTGATCTAACTGCTCATGTGGAAATCATCTAGGACTGTGCAGTGATTGCCATCTGCTATTTAACATATTTTATATCAGCAATAATGTTCTTATGTAGCATAATACTGCATGGCTAAAATGGGTAAAAAATGATTCATATATATATTATGTTAGAACTATTTTTTTGTGTGGGGATCCCACTTGCTTGTGCTTTTCCAGAGTACCACCTACCCCAGGGATACCCCAAATTGACAAATCAACCTTTATAAGCTACTCTTCTTTTCTATAATCGGAACACGGTCCTTTCAAACAAAAATATCGACTATTAGTTTACTATGAGGGCGCTAACAGTTATACACTTAGGGTGACACCAGTGTGGACAAATTTAGTGTTTTGTCTTTAATCAGTGTAATTATTTTAGACAAATCATTAAAGAGTAAGGTATAATTTTACATCTTATCAGATATCTGTAAGTTTTATGCAGTAAGTAAAATTTGTTAGTAAATACGTCATCCCTTTTCTTGTATGACTATTTTTGGTTTCTGCTAAATCAACTTGTAAAGACAGGAAAATAAAAATAAGTTTTACATATTTGCTAATGGGGTTAATTAAAATCTTCATAAGTTATGACATTGTTATCCATAAATGTTAATTTCAGTAACTCTACAGGTAGTTGCGATTGAGGTGGTGGTGTATTTCCAAACATGGGTAAAAACTGCATTTCGTGGGACTTCCCAGTAGCAGATAATGACTCCGATACCAGATTCACACATGGGAGATACATTTGCTGGTGATAAGGTTTGGGGGTCCTGCCAGTACTCCTTCACACAAGAAGCATAACACACCTGTAGCTGCGAAATAGTCTTGTGGAAGACCTACCAAAACGTATCTTGATTTTGCCATGGACTAAATCCACTTAACGTTGATGAAAGACACTGAACTATTACTTTCCTGGCCGATCAGGGGAGACAACAACGCATGCCGCTCACAGCCCGGAAGAGTGGAACAGTGGGCCTGAGACAGTGAGATAGTGGCCCAAAATATGGACTATCCCGCAAAAAATGGAAATGGTGGGAGGTATGCATGCCAACACAGACCAAGCGACCCTCACATTCCATCTCTTACCTTATTTCTCCCTGAACTGTCCATAAACATCAAGACATTCAGAAGCAGGACGTAGCCTACTGTGATCAGGGCCTATGTACTTCAGCCAGGGCACAGAGGATTTTAAAGTAGAGTTGCGTATGACTGCAGCTTTGCGTTACATTACAGGGAAGATTTTCTCTTTTCTTTTACATACGGACGCAGTCCCCTTATTACCTGTTACATTATTAATATTGAACAATAAAAATGTAATTCTGAAGATTTTGTATCATGTTCATTAAACATAAATGCCTGTGGTGTGTTTATAATACTTACTTCATCTGCTTTAACTGGTCAATAATCAACGTCTTCATGATATTTTTGTGTTTTTTTAAAAAAAATAATCAGTTTTAATTTAACTTAACCAATTGTGTATTACCATTCCCTGATGGCCCAGCATTTTTACCTTCTGCTTGGTAGTTGATTGAAAAAAGTATTGCTCACTCCATCAAGAGTTAAACATGACTCTTTAGCAACCAACCACCCCTTCAAAAAAAGTTTAGTGGTATTTGATGATTTAGGCAAACTTTTGCACTAATCAACGAGCCTCACTTGATAGCAGTATCTTGTTTTTGAAGGGGTACCGGCAGGACCCCACGCCTTATCACCAGCAAATGTATCTCCCATGTGTGAATCTGGTATCGGAGTCATTATCTGCTACTGGGAAGCCCTGGAAATGCAGTTATGTAGAGCTGAGTAGTAATGAGCAACTTGGTGCGGCTCAGACTTACTATCCCACATAGATTTCTCAGTCACTTGTAGAATAAGACTGCAAAGACAATATGTGAACCACTAATATAACAATGATGGAGTCAAATTAACACTAATTACTAGTAACTGACACATCAGTACCCAATGGGTTCCTTTATATATTACTATCTAATTATTTACATAGCTGGGGCTATATATTTTATGTTATGTATAAGGTCAATTTAGGATTTAGATTTACATTTTTTGTTACTTTCTTAACTAAGTCACCATAGGGTATTGATATATTATAACATTAATGGGGAACATTAAGAACAGCAGCTAAAAAACAGTGAGATGTGGCATTCTCTGATGAAAGTAAGTTTCCTTTCATTACCTGTCCATTTTCCTCCTCATTACCCGTCTTTTCTGTGTGTGTTAATCTGATGGAGTTTATACTCAGGAAGTCGTAAACGCCGGGTAGCTGGAGGCTGGAAAGTCTGAATGCGTAAGTGGATGAATATTTTATTGCACACAATATCCCTCTGATTAATCTGCAAATCAGCTCTATTCTTCTGGGGTCGCGGACATTCAGGACATCCACGCACCTGTCCAACACATTGTGGTGTTTTTGGAATTAATTGGTAACACAACGAGCCTTCCTGTAGCACCTAGGCTGCTGTGCAAGACTTAAATGCTAGAAACAAAAAGGGTCTTTTCTTAAGTACCTAACAATGTCCCGGATTACCGTAATCAATATTTTTATCCCATGTAATATCTTAATATGCACTCTTAGTATATTTGTTATGTTTTAATTGCCCTTTTATTTTCACAAATTGTATGGATTGTACCGGTACCGGTTATTTTTTCAAATCGGCCAAAAATGTATTTTAAGCCGATTTTGAAAATGAACCAGACAGCCGTCATCCTAGCCGTGTGCCACAACAGAGGCCTCGGCGTGCCCGCTGCGGCATGCGTGCCATCTCTGTCCTAAGGCATCTGGGAATCTGACAGTTCTATGGCGAGCTTAGTGAAAAATGCAGCACTGGAACATTTATAACCTCGTAATCTGGTCCTAGCACCACAAGGGAGAGGGAGAAATATTTGTGCCGACAGAGGCAAAGGGTTCTCTGTAAAGCCAGTGCCCACCAGGGGTATCTAAGGGTCCTCTCATCAACTGTTTTAGGGCTTCTAGCCAACTACTGGTTGGTCTAAATAACATAGGGCTCTTCACAGCAAAAGGAAAAAAACAATATATAATATACGGCGATTTCTCTTCATCTATGAAATGAGAGTCCCATTGTAGCAGCAACCCGGGAATCTGAATGTTTATGTCTTTTATAAATAAGCCACAACCTCGGCACACATTCAGGCACCCCTTAAAACCCCCTGGTATAGTATTATGTCTAGTCTGACAAATCCAGGTCTGGGGCTGGCAAGTGCTGACCTATTTAATATGAGCTGTATATAACACCAAAGTGTTTATTAGAATAAGAAATGATATGAATGATGTACGAGGATGGCTGCCAAACATATTAAAATAGTGAAGCCGATATCAATGATAATTGATTATTGATTCTTAACCATAGTGAGTGAAGCCAATATTAGAGTGCCCAATACTGAATATTTTACTTTGTGACAAAGCCCCACAGTTTATTCCACATCTCATTCAAAACTAACAACTTCATTATGAGGCAGGACTCATTGGAGTCTGAAAACCAAGTTATTTGTTAAATTTGTTTCAATCCCCTTTGTGGCTTGCATACAGACTCCTTCCCATTCGGTTTCTCATGCTGATAGACTATTAAGTGGCTTTATCACGAGAACAATGGTCTTACGTGAGGTTGGCCTTTCATCTGTTCTACCTCTGTGCTCTTCCCGGTAGCTTTTATAATCAGAAACCTAATTTCCTACCGAGGGGGGGGGATCTGGACATTCTGCAAGAAAACAAGATCTTTTTAGTAGTTCTTCTCTGCCAACGACATACAGCATGCGTAGCAGGGCATGTATTTCATATGATGTACAGGTGTGGGCAGGTGGCCAGGATCGTGAGGCATCTTTACACTTTCCCTTTTTTTCTTTTCTTGTTCCTTAAGTTTCTCCTCAATTCTTCTGAATTTTTCTGTCCGTGGTAAGATAATTGGAACATTTTCTCACTGTCTAATGCCACCGATATGCGCTCATACCTTGTTATTTTATATAATCGTTCCACACAATATATGCTCTGTGATTATAAATTGGCAATAACATGCTATCCTATATAACCATTTATATAACAAATTTTTTGGCCATAACACGCCTTTCCACAATATATGCTCTGTACAATACTTTAACCCCTTAAGGACAATGGGCGGTCCCTAAACCCATTGAAAACAATGCATTTTGAGCCCGTACATGTACGGGCTTTGTCATTAAGGGGTTAATAAAACAGATTACCAACATGTTTTTTATAGATATACTTTTCTATTTGGGATACATCTTATTATGAATAGATAGTATTAATGTCGCTCTACGAGGAGCCAGAATGAGTCTCTTTGAAGGATTACCTGATCGGGTTTTGCCTTTTATAACCCATCATCTAAACTCACCCTGCTCTCCCGCGATGTACTGTCATACATCCATTAGTATTTACGTTTCCCAGGCAGGTGGGAAATGTTTTGTGGGGTTTCGAACTGTAACTCCGCTTGTCTCTAAGCGTAAAAGACTAATCAGTGTTGATGTTGGAAATGACCTCTTGGTGTCAACAGCTTCCAGTTTGTGTAAGTAGTTGTAGCGTGTTTTAACACCTACACTACAGCGCCACATTACTGAAGTGTGACGTGTTAACAGCCACAAAATAAAGTAACCGCTAGGCAAAGGGATGCTCCTGAAATGCAAACAAAGGGGAAAAAAGCAAAAAGGTCCTTAGTGCGAAGTTCAAACCACTTAAGATTTGCACCTGAGGTGAAGAATCACTTCATGGACCGACCTCCAGGACTTTCTCCTCCAATTATACAGATGCTCAATCCCTACTGAGAGATCAAAGATAAGCGTTAGCGCGACCTTCCTTCAGGCAGCGGTCCATATGCCCCGATACAATCAGTCTATTTACAGAAGCATTTCTGCCTTTACGCCCCAGCATTTACAATTCCACTTTCCTATAATTTCATGTTGCCCTCAAAAGCTGAAAATCACAACGCTGCATGAAATAGAGGTAATTATCTAAAATAAGAATGAAGAAAATACTGGCTGCACAAATAACCGCTTGTATTTTGAGCATCATGCCCAATGGTAACTACAGAGCGATGAGGATTATGTATAAAGACGTCGCAAGTGCACCATAGGCATAGCGCCCATAGGCATGTGTGCATGCAACACAATGGTACGCGGCCATTATAGGCAGAACTTCCTAAATTTATATCTACGGATGATTTATGATGTTGTGTGTATATATGAAGCCAGAGTAACGACGCATTTCGCCATTTGTCAACACAATGTTTGCGTAAGCACATTTCGACTACAATAATATATATGTTATATAATAAATATCTACGCAACTACGTTGCATGCTTTACCGCATGTGACGCAATGTGTGCCGTGTTTCGATCTTCAAGACGCTTCTAGGTCTTGAGAACTAGCTTCATGAAAAGCAGAGGATCATGGGTATGTGAGAAGTGCATGAAACAAAGAAATTCACCATATACAAGTTACTATTATGAGACATTTTGTGAGAAGGATATTAAAATCTGGTGGGAGGTCTACTGTAAGGATGTACATGGTTGGCCCAAGTCAGAGGAACCTCAAATCACAATTGGAAAGCATAAGTCCACATAACTTTAAGGCAGGACATTAAAACTGCTAATCAACAGGAGATAAGCGTTTCCCATTAGCATTTATTTATGATGATCTCTCACTTCTAAAAGCTGATCTTTTAAAAACCTTAGACAGTCCAAAGGAAAAGCCACCCGACCTTGATCTTGCAAAAATAAGCAAACTTGTGTTTTGAAAGCTTTTATTTAAACCTTACATTTGTTTGGTTCAATCGGACACACCGTGTACAACCTGCAGTGTTTATAATACACATAATCGGTATCTAAAAAAAAACAAAAACAATTTTAGGCGAATGAGCTGGATTTGAACTGCCATAAACATTATGTTATATGTAAATAGTGACCGAGGAATGTTTTGTGACAACATTGTATCATATTATTATCTAGCCTTTTTAACTATCAAATGTGGAGGGCTCTGGAAGTTATCCGCCACGTAGTCAAATGTCACCCGATGTGGGGTTTGCATATCGGTAACATTCTAGAGGGAACATTCAAATCCCACTATTTTACAGGCCCTCTCCAGCAGAATGCTTTGCATTGTGACATGTTTTAGGCTCAGTAACCTTTAAAAATGATTAAATAATAATCCTTTAAGAACAATGGGCTGCATTACTGTACAGAAGGGTACTGAAAATGTATAATGTTGTCCCAAAAATAATTTAAAGGCGGGGTGAGATCATGTGGGGTGCGGGTCTAATAAACCAGCGAAGTGAGTTTAGGGACAATGGATCAAATACAACCCAATGGAGCATATGGAATTGCGCTCCGGTTAAACCCTGATCTTCAACACCCAACAATGGTTTGAATTGTATTATGTATCTTACAGTCAATGATCTATGGCTGCCTGCTCCATATATCAGACTTTAACGGCTTGGACCATGTTCTTAAGGCGCCATTGGATCCCCACTGTCAGACGCAAGGAACCAACAGTGTGTGAGCGAGGGAGCAGGCTGCAGTAATGGGGTAAGGGAGAAATCAGGTCATGCACACCAGTTATTTAAGTTAAAGGCTATAGCTAAATTTGGGACTGATCATATTGTCATGTTAGCCTTCGTTATACTCATATACTCTTTCAAAACAATCAATTCTGTTGCGGTAACAAACCCAAAATAAGATTATTTCCGGTGCTTATCAGTTAGTATTTTGGGTAGGTTATCCTAAAGGTCTCACGCAGGAACAAAATATTGCACTTTACTAGCCTTCTGGCCCTCAACAGGTTAGATCTGGTAGATAAGATAAATAATTTCTAAGGAGTTGGCCATAAAACCATGCCAGTTGCTTACTATCATTACAAAATGACCAACTGCCTAAAGATTATTCTCAAATTCTGCAGCTCATACTGCTCAATACCAGTCATTTAATGTCTGTTTAGAAGTGATAATTACTTTTTTTTTTTGCTTTCCTCTGTAATTATAATAGTTAAAGTGAATTCTCCCAAAATCACTTTCTGACCTACAGTTTGATCCCTTTAAATACATTGAAAATGTTGACAGTTATATCTCCAATAATTATACAGTCTGGTTACAGAGTAACATATTCAGTTACAAAGCGCACACAGAACATAGGAAAGCAATACCAAAGACCTGAAGTTAAAGAAAGGAAAAAATCATTATCTCGTCAGGGCTAAAAAAAAAATAATCGGAAATGGAACAAAAATGTTTTTTCTTAAAAGAGAATAAATGTTATCCACGTCAAGGTGCTTGAGCCAGATCTTCAGATATCGTAAATTATGCAAAAAACAAAAAACTCCCTGCCAGTTGAGAGATAAAAAGTAAAAAAGGATAAACACCAAGGCAAAAATCCTGCAATATGAAGAAAAAAATTCCAAAAATGGGAGGAAAAAGAGAAAAATGTAAAGTGTTAAAGACCTCTTCATAGGGAACATTAACTTGTTTTATAGTTACCCCCACTTAAAGGGTTTCCTTGTGTCTTAAGAGTTAGAAGGAACATGAATTACATAGACAGTTCTTACATAATTAAGACAATTTCTCTACCGAGAAAATGTCTGTACATGAACGATACAATTCCATGTATTTCCCATGACTTCCAGCAGCTGTATGTAACACAGGAGCCTGCCCTACAGACACAGCCGTTCTCAATAACCAGCGGTTACTCGAGTGTCTTCTGTAGAGGCGAGATGTTCATGGCACACAGAAGACTCCTTAGCGGAATTTTCGAGAAGTATTCCCACCTCTTCCAAATGTTTCACAGGTTTAAGAAGTTGTTGGACCTCACAAGAACATTCTCCTTCCAGCTCAAGAATTACATAAATGTTTAAGTGCATATGGGGATTACTGGAGGGTTCTGGACTATGTGAAAGGTTTCGTTAAAGCTATGTATCCATCTATCACTTACTCTTAATAGTACTCACCAGAGGTTATAGTACAATCTCACGTAAGATACATGTTCCTTTTATTAGGGTGCACATTATACACAAGTACAAATCCTTACACCTCGCATGTCTTCCTCTAATAAATTAGTTCTAATGCATGGCTCCATAATATATCCAAAGTCTTAAGGGTATAGTTGCTAAAAGAAATGAACACAAACAGATAGTTGACCTGCAGAGCTAACAATCAGATTGGGTATTGGGAGGTTATGTCACAGAGTATTATTTGGGCATCTTAGAAACAGAGTTTGATGACATATTGGCTGCTTTTATTATTGGCCTACTCACATATTTTTTGGGTAAAGTTATCCAAATCATGTGCCGGGATATGGCAAACACAACACTTCTTCAGGACAGTATGTTGGTAAATTAACCAGCGTTGTGGTCATCATCATGCCAATCCTGTATGGATTGCCAATGCAATTTAGAGAGCAACCACTAGGGAGCGCCATTCTCACACCTCCAAATAAAACCTAGAATGTTGACTGCCTTGAGGGCAATTAGTGGGTGCTGAATGGAAAGCCTTATGTGAGTGCATTGATGGTGAGCTTGTAGAAAATACAGGAAAACCTCTATGACACTAATTATTATAAAACATTCTATAGAAGACACATGACAAGTTTGGCCATAAATTGTGACCATTTTGTCAACCTCTAGACAACATAGTAATTTAGGTTGCTCAACCCTTCTACCAATCCTTCCTGGTTTTGATCCAAAAGAAGGCAGAAAAAATGCAATTAAGCTATTATTTTTGCCACTTAGGGGGAAAAACTCCTTGACTCAAAAAGGCAATCAGATTTCTCCTTGGATCAAGAATCTCTAAAATATTAATGTGTATTCTATCATTTATAGCCCTTTATGTTCTGCTTCTAAATAAATCCAGACCTTTTTTGAAGGCATCTATTGTATCTGATACAATAACCACCCTTCGTGGCAGTGAATTCCATACCTTTATTGTCCTTACTGTAAAGAATCCCTTTCTTCTTTGTCTACGAAATCTTCACTCTTTCAGTCTCAGAGGACAACCTCTTGTTCGTTGTACATTTCTGTTAATAAACTGGCCACTGGAGAGCTCTTTATATTTACAAACTTTAAATAAATAAATCACTTATCAAAACTTCAATAAATGATCATAATCAAACAATAGAAAGAATATGACAGAATATGACATTAGACTTTTAATTATCATGAAATAGATAATATTGACATTGCACGGTCTGCACTGTGAGCAGTCTTCAGAACCCTTCAGACTTAGCATAGCTGTGGATCTCTAATGTAGACGTCCTACGCAAAACCCAGAACTTCTAAATGAAAGAGTCCGATAATTCACGTTTTTGACAAATTAGTAGAGAAAATCCTGACTTGCTTCAGTAACCATTCAAAGCTTCATATCTGATACTTATCTCCGACCAAACAAAATAAACCACAGCAAATCTGCAAATTAAAGAAGGAAACTGTAAAGGTGAATGAACCCTGTCAGTAGATCAGTCAGAACTTACAGAAAGCACTAGGTATTGTGGGAAGCCTCCGAGGAGCCGTGCAAACATGGTGTAACTAGTAGAGTAATATAACGTTTTAAGGACGGGGCAGGTGAACCGGGTTTACTTGTGTATTAGCAGATAGCGTAGATACGGTGCTTAGCGTTACAGTTCAGTGAAGCCAGTGTTCATGTGACAGACTCTTGTCTGGTTGATATGACCGAGAATGGAATGTTCAGAGCTTCTTTTAAAGCGCAGCCTGGATTTCTTGTGATTTTTCAAAGAATAGCCGTGCTTTCTTTAAAGGCAGTAATACCCATTTTATCAGGCATCAGTGCTGCAAATGTCCAGAGGCTTTCTTTCACTGTACGGGTGGCTGCTGTTAACCCCCTAAGAACTGCTGGCTGCAGGGTGACCACATTCAGCCTTGTTTTCATGGACATTTTACACATTGGGACAGATCTGTTTTGTAAGTTTAACATGGTAGATACACATGGCGGATACATTTTTTTTTTTATCTTCAACTATCTTAACCAGTTATAATGTGTTTAGCCATTTAACAATGTTAGAAAAGATCTTCAGCCATGTGAG
Organism: Spea bombifrons; assembly: GCF_027358695.1. Classification (NCBI taxonomy): domain Eukaryota; kingdom Metazoa; phylum Chordata; class Amphibia; order Anura; family Pelobatidae; genus Spea; species Spea bombifrons. Next base: position 10,614,888 of record NC_071098.1, read on the forward strand.
CCATGTGTCATAATGTTTAGGGTCAGTCTTTCATAAGGGCCAAAATCTATCCGTCCTACATTGCCCCTTCTCTTCTAGTAGGTGTGAATGTACAACAGTGTACTACAACCTTAAAAATCATAATAATGTATATTCAGTGTATATATATATATATATATATATATATATATATATATTCCTGTTTTTCTTAATGCAACACTGCAGAATATGATTTTGGTATATCAAACCAATAAATAATCATAATTGTCCCTGGCTGGCCATTTGTAACGTATGAAACTATGCATGTGATATACCCTAATAAATCATCCAGCAATTATATTTATACAAACTACACTTTAAATCCCATTTTACTTACATATACTAAACAGGTAAAGGTAAGTATGTATGTATGTATGTATGTATGTATGTATGAACTTTGATCACTTATCTTTTTAATATGACATAATTGGCGTAACATTATTGTTCTATCATTGGAATTTTGCTGAACAGTCATTGGAGTCTTAACTTTAGGTTTCCGCATATGTGACATTAATCTGTCCATCGTCCCTCCACGAAAACAAAGAAATCAAAGAACACCAGCTAGGGCCATCCTGGCCGCACTAATGAAGTTATTTTCTTTTCTTTGTTACAGAGGGATATCCCATGTAAGTTTCAAGCCTGCCGCTGGGGTTGATTTTGGCTCGGTAAAGTTCCCCTTTGGTATTTGTCCAGCTGCAATGTTTCTTTATTTTAAACTTTTTTTCCACATTCAATACCAATATCAAGTCGTGTTTTTGCCCATGTGAAGTACGAGTTGTTTCAACACAAGACTTACAGCCAAGAGCAATACAAGCACACACCGAGGCATTGAGGATTCTTGCATGAGGAAAGCCATGGAACTTAACCCATTTGATGCCAGAAAATGAAGACTTTGTAATCATCAATCTCTCTATTAATAAAATTATGTTTTAAGGTAATCTTGGGGTTTTTATGCAGCAAAACAATATAAAATATATATGAACGTGGATTGATTTTTCTTGTTATGATTGTTATTCAGGGTTGGAATCACTGAAGGGACATAATACAAAATGCACCTGCGTTAAAAATGAGAAGGTGACATTGTGTACACAACGTAGAAAGACAAGGAGCCACATGGCTCTAAAATAATAGCACACACCACTAACACTATGTAATAAGGCCTCTTTTGGACAAATGGATGTACATACCGCGCACTCGTCAACGATCCAGACTCCTGAGTAGTTACAGTTTCGTGAGCATCCTAGCTGGTGGTTATACAGCAGAAGCAATGACAACAAGGCCACCTGTCAAAAGTAAAATTAAAGTACAAAAAACATTTTTTTAGGATATTCTGAGTTCTGGTGGGAAAAAATTGGGATGGATGATTACAATACCCTATCAGTTTGGTGGCAACTAGGGCATTTGGCAGGTATGTCCCCTGGCCTATCCAGTCTTGTCATGAAGTCTGAGTATTGCCTCTAGCTGTTTTCTTAGAAGAAAGCAAACAAAATGTTAACTTACAAACCAAGGACGTCAGACGAGAGTATAAGCAACTATTTTTGTTTTCATAAAATGGTCACCAGGACTGGCCCTAGGTTTTAAGTGTCCTTAGCAAAATGATTGTGTGTTGTAAGTAAAAATGATAAAAAATGGATAATTATATGATAACACACAGGGGAACATAATAACTATGATCATAAGTTTGTTAATGAACAAGATACATTATAGTGATACAAATTTCAGAGGGATTATGTGCCTCAGTGTTCCCGTATCACCGGAGGGGGCTTCTTAGAGCAATGGGGGCCCTAGGTAGCTGCATAATATGATTGAAAGTCAAGGCATCACAATTAAAAACCTACGAGAGCGTCACCTGGTAACCTCTGCGGTATATAAACAGTTAAGCCAGCCCTGTAATTTAAAGGAAAAATAATAAAAAAAAGGTCCCACTTCCAAAGCTTTCTGTAATCTCAGTACCTTGAGTGGCTTTTGGGGAGGTTCACATAAAGAATTGTGGAAAATCAATATGCATCTCCAGAGAACAGCCCAGAGTTATTTATTCAGCTGCGAGCGAGTGCAAACTTCTCAATGCACAGAAGTGGCTACTTATAAAACCAAAAAAAAAATGAAAGAAGAAAAAAGTTGGCTTTAAAGCTCAAAGGGAACCCTGCAATAACAATTAAAATCAGATGATTGAACCCGGGCTGCAAAGTCCTTTAGAACGAACGCTGATAATATTTTAAAGTTGTCTCACGCTGCAAAAAACGGCTATGTGTGCAGAGCGAAATTATTTTATGTTCAGGGTGCGAAATTAAATCAATCGCTGCGCCATCTCTCACTTGAAACTTCTGCTTGTCGCTTTTAATGATGATACTTTGGAGCGGCAGCACTTTTTGTTTAACTCCTCGAGGACCCCTTTATGGTCTAAGTGGTCTTCAGCACAGAAGGCTGCATTAATTGAAAAGTAATGACAGTTTTGATTTAATTTAAAAAAAAAAGTTGAAATACCCTCAACTTTTCTAAGCCCAGCAGAATATTTTGACGAGAAGCTGCCAAGCTCTTCCCATTTTTTAATGGTAGCACCTTAAAGTGTTTAGTCGGCGACCATGCAGACTGCACAGATTTGGACTGCGGTTGAATCCTGAATCCAGAAGCAGAGGGGAAAAGACCTTATAACTCAATAGATGGACATGAGCTGTAACTGTACACAAAACTGCCAATGATATAGACATAAATGACATCTCCTGCATGTGAATAAAATGAGCTACATGAGCACCGGACTGTTGGCTCCTGACAATACAGGTTCCTTTAATGAACCCGGTTAACCGTGTATCTGATCATGGTCAGCATCTATAAAAGCATCCCTATCCCCGCAGGGTCAGCAATAAACCTAGCAGTGCCATGGGCACATCAGGCTTATTATCATAATTGGCAGACTAGGGTGTTGGTGCAACCAAAGAACACAAGCCCAGCATGAAGACACTCATCATGTCACATGAAGAATGGGGGTAAAGTTACGTTAAAAAATAAAATCGAATTAGTAAATGAAAATGCGGAAAAATGTAATAAATCCAGAAATGTGAATCTAGAAGCAATAGTTCTCCATGCTAAATATCCACAAAATTTGGTTAGTTCACTTTAAAACATGAACTTATCAACCTTAAATAATGATACAGGGACATTTGTGAATATGCACAGATTTAATGTATTGTACAGTAGATTTCTTAGGTGTTCTTCCTGGGCAGTATACTTTTATTCATTATTATTTTATTTATTAACCAAACAAAACATAACAGTTCAACTGAGAAAAACAAAACCAAAACACATTTGCTGGTTTTCAAAAAAATTATTTGAAAACACAAAAAGAAGGCTAAAGGTCCATAACGTCTGTATGATATACTAATGCAGCTCGGTTTTCCTGTTTGCTGTGATCATAAGTGACAATGAATACAAAAAGTCCCAAAGACAAAACACACCTTGTTTTTGTCACTTGTCAAGCACTGAATGTCAGGGTTTCCAAAATACAAATACATTTATTCTGCCATTTCGCATCCCTAATATCGGTAACAATTACTTAACGTCTTGGAATACCTGCATGTTTTCTGCTCACGAGGAATGAGCGCTAGTGCTAAAGAGTGATTGAGTTCATCACCCTAAGAGAAAAAGAAAGCCAAGTATAGAGCAGCAATCTAATGATTACTTTAACCCCTTAATGACAAAGCCCGTACATGTACAGGCTCAAAATGTTCCTTAAGGGGTTAAAATCTAAATGTAATCATCATTTTCTGTAGGCTACAAAAAAGGCATGGATAGGTTCCTGGCCGATGGATGGGCACAGATGAGACTCAACCGATAAAGTATTACAGCACACAGATAGCGGCCCTAGTTGATCTCGTTTTGCGGCCCAGGCCACGCCCTGACCCTGCCCACTTCTAGGAATGGCCCCACCCACTTATGAGAGGACATGCCCCACACCTCCCCCCCCTCTTACCATGCATGGGTTATACGGGAGACTGAAGGGGGAACATAAACAGCCATAATGAAGCGAAATAACACAAATCAGGGACCCCCAGTCCACCTATGAGTCGGGCCAAAGTACATCATCCTTCTTTGGGACTCTATTCTTTAACACCTTTGAGAATTTATAAAAAAATAAGGCACTGTGCTTTGGTTCCTTGGTTCTTTATATTATTGTGAAATAAACAGTTAATTAGTGAATTGGAGAAGCACACAGATCTGTTTCAAGAGTCAGCCTGATTTATGCATAAGACAATTAAGATAATCAGGTGCTCGCAGTCACGGTTTAGGTACCATGGCTCCCTGGCTCAAGTGATCCGTCCAGCAATGATTAAGGTCATTAATAACGTTATAAATCACTGAGACTGCCTCTGTTTACAGCTTTTGTCATCTTTGCTACGTTATTTGTTTTTTTTTTTTGCTTAAAATCACGGGGTTCATGTCTTCAACGGCTGTACAAAAGGAGTGACAGAACCCGTGCTGGGCACGTTTCAGGCCAGGCTGAGGCTAAGATTCTCCTTCGTGGAACTCATCAGTACTTGCCAAGAAAAACACATTTTCTGCCAGAGCGTCTTTGCAATCCACTACAGACCCTTGGGTTGGAAAAGGAAATAAATCTCCCACAGACCATTAATTTCTAACCCTAAAGAACAAATGTTTGATAAAAAGTTCCATTCCCATCTTTTGCAAATAGGTAAAACAGGTGAAGGCGATACTGGAATGCATGAGTTTTCTGTATTCAGTTAACTATTAAAGGAATTCACCGAATGTAGTTATTTTCTACGGCGAACACGGTAACTGTACATACACTGTGTCAAAATAAAGAAAATGGATTCTGTATTATAGGTAGATAATACCGGAGCAGGCCATGGGGGCCACTTGGTACAATGGGCAAGTGCCTAGAACTGTCAGACGTTACATTATATAAATATAAATATATATATATATATATATATATATATAATATATAAAAATAAATGTACAAAAAAAGAAGAAAACAACATCACAGCAGTGTTTAACAGCCCGGAGGTAGTTTCATGTACAAATCTCCTAATCTGTCGGCCCCGTGCAAAGTACGAGTAAAAGCTTATTTTATTGTTAGGTAAACCCTTAAGGGCAGATAGTTTAAAAAGGAATCATGTTAGTTAACAGATTCAGCGGTCGGCTTAACTCTTTCCGAGTTGCGCAACCTGTTCTGCTCTGCTCGGCTGGTCTTTCTTGACGGTTTACGGGTTAATTCAGCAGCTTTCTGGGGCCGGGCCAGGCCTCAGGTTAGAGATAATGTATTACAGCAGCGTTCGGCGGGGAGGAGTTTTCCCACAGTGTTTGCTTGCTTTTCTCACAGGTGGGGATTGGCAAATCCTGTCACAAAGTAGAAAACAGAAATTCCACCACACTGCCGAACAGGTGCCGAGGAGCCTCGGGTTAAGCACACAGGTGCAGTGTTGTTAAGGGGCAGGTTAGTTTCTCGCATTTAAGACTTTACTACCCTCCCCTGTATCACAAGGTGGAGAACTCCTTAATGTTCGTGGCAAGCCTACCATTCATGACTTAATAAGAGCCCCATTGTTTAAAGGGATACTGTGCAGAAACTGCTGGTGTTGCTGTTTTGTTAAACTAACTCTCCCTTCCAATAAGATCAAGGAGCAAAGCTAATTTACCAAATTCCCAAGCTGACATATATTTTGTTTTAGAGTTTGTTGGAGGTCCTTGTTTACCCCATAAGGAGGCTGTTCTGGGGTTGTAATACATCACTTCCCTACAAGTGATAAAAGTTACATTTTAATAATTTTATTAAAACAATGTTACATGGGTATTACTACAATCACACTGAATGCATTTCCGAATAATCAGAAATCCTACTAAAAAGGTTTATTGCGGCTCCCTCTGTATCAGCTCATCTCATTATCATATGGTTTTTTTTAGGGTTTTCATAGCAAATCAACAAGGTTATTTTTTTCTGTTATGTCTTAAACTCTTCTAGTCTTCAACAAAAATTGAATGAAAGCTTTGTTTTATCATCTTTATCATCATCATTTGCTTTTGAAGGTATGGGTAACACTGGTTAGACACCTTGGGGTCTATTTGGAAATAACTAAGATGGACACCCAACGAATCTCAAGGATATAATTCCTGAAAGTTAGAATTTGGAGTTCTTTTACCCTTGCTTAGAAATGGAAAACACTTGCACTATTCAGGACCTTGTGTCCAATGATTAGTAAACTCATCCCTCTGTCTAACAGGGATCTGTAAGCTCCAGGTTACCACCATAATCAGCTACTTGTTCTTCTGCATGCAAACATCCATTTAACCCCTTAACGACAATCCACGTACATGTACGGGGTTGCCGTGCAACGCGATAACGACAATGCCCGTACATGTACGTGGTAACGTTATTTGCCGTTTACCGCGGCGTTTTCGCCGCGATCGGCGGCATCGCGGTTTTCCTGGAAGCCTCACAAGTGAGGCTATCCAGGCAAACAAAAAAAAAAGGTTTTGCAACCTTCCGATCTCCGCAATTCACGGAGATCGGCGGTTGAAACAACAGACCGGCGATGCAAATCACCGGTCTGTTAAACACGCCCCCCGAGCCCGATTCAAATCGGGTAAGGGGCATTCCAGGCTGCTTCTACATTGAGGCAAGCCTGCAATGCCCCAGAGGGGGCTTCACAACCTCCCGATCGCTGTGATTCACCGTGAATCACGGCGATCGGTGGGTTAAACGACAGACCAGTGACTGAAATCACTGGTCTGTCAACCCCCCCCCCCGAACCCGATGCAAATCGGGTGAGGGGCATTCCAGGCTGCCTCTTCATTGAGGCAAGCCTGCAATGCTCAGGGGGGGGGCTTCACAACCTCCCGATTGCCGTGATTCACAGTGAATCACGGCGATCGGTGGGTTAAACGACAGACCAGTGACTGAAATCACTGGTCTGTCAACCCCCCCCCCCCCCGAACCCGATGCAAATCGGGTGAGGGGCATTCCAGGCTGCCTCTTCATTGAGGCAAGCCTGCAATGCTCAGGGGGGGGGCTTCACAACCTCCCGATTGCCGTGATTCACAGTGAATCACGGCGATCGGTGGGTTAAACGACAGACCAGTGACTGAAATCACTGGTCTGTCAACCCCCCCCCCCCCCGAACCCGATGCAAATCGGGTGAGGGGCATTCCAGGCTGCCTCTTCATTGAGGCAAGCCTGCAATGCTCAGGGGGGGGGCTTCACAACCTCCCGATTGCCGTGATTCACAGTGAATCACGGCGATCGGTGGGTTAAACGACAGACCAGTGACTGAAATCACTGGTCTGTCAACCCCCCCCCCCCCCGAACCCGATGCAAATCGGGTGAGGGGCATTCCAGGCTGCCTCTTCATTGAGGCAAGCCTGCAATGCTCAGGGGGGTCTTCACAACCTCCCGATCGCCGTGATTCACAGTGAATCACGGCGATCGGTGGGTTAAACGACAGACCAGTGACTGAAATCACTGGTCTGTCAAACCCCCCCCCCCCCCCGAACCCGATGCAAATCGGGTGAGGGGCATTCCAGGCTGCCTCTTCATTGAGGCAAGCCTGCAATGCTCCGGGGGGGGGGGATTCACAACTTCCCGATCCCCGTGATTCACAGTGAATCACGGCGATCGGTGGGTTAAACCACAGACCAGTGACCTGGTCTGTCAGTCACTCACCCCCCATTCCAGCCTGCCTCTTCATTGAGGCAATGACGTTTTTTAACTATACACTGAGGTTGTGTAGCCTCAGAGGGGGCTACACAGCCTCAGTGTATTGTAAAAAAAAAATTAAAAAAAAAATAAAATGTAGAAAAAAAATTTTTTTTCAAAAAAAAAAAATATATATATACATATATATATATATATATATATATATATATAGTTACATGTAAAAAAAGTCACGAAAAAAGTGCAAATAGGTATATATGTATGTTTTTTTTATACACAATTAGCGCTACATACAATTAGCGCTGTATCTTCCCAAAAAAATCCCACACGCAAAGAGTTAAAATATTGGCATTATAAATGCCCATAGTGTGCCTAGTTTTAAAAAATTATGATTTGATGGGGTAAATTGAATTGGCCGGCTTCAAAGATGTCCCAAGTATGGGACGTGGGCACAGAGTGACCAGATGTATAAATGGCAAAAATATACACACCTCACAAAGGTGGCCTTTTACCTCCCAAATAACCCAACAAACCCCTGCATGTGGGGTATCACTGCACTCAGGAGATGTTACTGAACACATATTGGGGGGGTGTTTGACACTGACATACACCAGGAGCGGTACATTTATACCTGAAGTACAACGTGTGTGAAAAAAATACAAAAAAAAATTACTACCGTAAAGTTTGACAAAGGCTAGTGGTAGAATTAGTTCATGGAAAGGGTTAAAATACCAGCATTTCAAATACCTTGGGGTGTGTAGTTTTTAAATATATATGGTTTGATGGGGTAAATTGCATTGGCCGGCTTCAAAGATACCCGAAATGGCACATGGGGCAGAATGACTAACTTTGGGGAAAAAAATTTTTGAAATAGCAAAACACTACCTGTACTTATTGCCCCAAAACGTGCAGAAAAAAGCAAAAAAACATAAAAACATTGGGTATTTCTAAACTCAGGACAAATAGTCGAATCTATTTAGCAGGTTTTATCATTAGTTTTTGCAGATGAGTAAAAGTTTTTTGGTTTAAAAAGTGAGAGAAAGTAATTTTTTAACAAAAAATCACCATATTTTATCATTTTTTGTATAGTAAATTAGATGGTATGATAAAAATAATGGTATCTAAAGAAAGCCCTGTTTGTCCTGAAAAAAACAATATATAATATGTGTGGGAGCACGAAATGAGAAAGAAGAAAATCACAGCTAAACAGCAACACTGAAAAACGTTAAAAGAGCCATTGTCCCACAATATACTACGAGTAAAAACCCCTATTGTCCTTAAGGGGTTAACCCACATCAGGAGAAATTATTATTATGATCGTCTAATTGAGGGCACACAAGGTTTCATTATGTAATTTTTGGACAGAAACCGGTCATTTTGCAGGTCAGAGGTAACTGTGTCAACCTGTCCCAAGGGGCCATGCTATGGTGAGAAGTCCTTTTGTCCGGGGCATGCTGCTGGACAAAGCAGATTACATTCAGAACCCATAATTAATGACACAAACCGTCTGTCTCCTACATGAGCTTTCAGCAGATCTTATGGCTGATTGGTAACCAAATCACGCTCTGAACACCGGAAAATCCAAATTATGCCATGTAAAAAACATATTATTTATAAAGCTCAAGAACCCGTATCTCATCTCCACTATCGAAGCAGATACCAGACATCAGGGGTGCGCATTAGAACGAACTGTGCCTCGAAGTTTCTTTAACTCTCCAAAATAGACAAAAGAAAATGTATGATATCTTAGTATTATAATACAAATCCAAAATGTCTGGGTAAGGAAGTAATAAATCCTGGGCCCACTTGATTACCTTGCTAAAATTCAGCAAGTTTGGTACTTTTTATTTAAGGGTTTGCCTTAGATATCATATGACACAGATTTGTAAAGTAAACAGGGGGGCAATCATATATATATCCCCCCTATTATAATTGCCTTTACAATTTATTTAGCTTTGTGATTCTTCTCAGTTTATGGATTAAAGGAAGAGGACACATGCCGTATAACCTAAATTGAGTTTCACTCTCTCGGCTATTGTTCAATACACTTAGCGTTTGCTTTTACACTACAGTAGAAACCTGCTTAATAATAGGCAGAATGGTTTATTAGTTCACACTGGGTTGGCGCCAAGGATTTATACGAGATCATAAACAAGGCCGGAACCGTGTGATGACTCGATGCCAAACAGACTAGGATATTTAATGTGTGTCAAAAAAATAAAAAAGGTACAATAGACTCATGATCGTTTTTAATAATAATATAATAATATTATTATTATTATTATTCCCGTTTATTAATCAAACCATATAATTAAGGAAAATGCTTATAAATACAACTGAGACCCATGAAGTAGCTGTTTTATGTTTTATATATATACTGTACAAAAGTGAACAGCACCATTCCACTTTTGTAACTATAAAACATAAAAAAGAAACAAGTGAAAATGGAAGATAGCCTACCTAAAACCTAACTTATATAACCTATAAACTGTCTATTCACAGATTACAGAACCCAGAGTCATGCATACAGTATAATTATAATATATATATATATATATATATATATATATATATATATATATATATATACACACATATATATATATATATATATATATACACATATATATATGAAACTAGTATGCTTGAGACAGACTTGCACCTGCATGTCACTCATACGGCATGGCACAATGGTTTGAATGATTTCTGCGGGCATGTATCTCACTACCGTGTGTTTCTATGTCACCCCATTTCACATCAAGCTGCCAATCTGTCCTCCCATTGCGGACATATTCCGTTTCTGCTATTGACCTAAGAGCTGAGCTTTAACTGAACTCATCATAAGCCTAAGCAAATACACACTCGCCAGCTCCTTTGTGGGTTTCATCTCTCAGCGTGTGCCATGAGTCACTGAACCTGATAAAGCATTTGATAGGACTCGAAGCCACAAAATCAGTAAACGTGCTCGGTTTTGTGTGACAGATCAGCCACCTATACCTTTGTACATATACACACATACTTTCACCGATTCTGACCAATGCACTGGAAGCCATCCGTTCTCTACAGACACCTTCATGCTATGCAAATAAATGAGCCTGGTTATGCATATAAGTGGGTAACAGTTTCCCCAGCTCCATCAAGATTGTTTTTTTTCTCTCTTAATATGGGTGTAATTTAGTATTTTTTTTTTAAATATTTTAATTTAAGGCTTTACAAGAAACTTAAAGCTGCATAGGGAAGCAATGGGGGAAAAATATATACATTTTTGTAAATGTTTATTGACAAGTGGCTGGCTTAGGTGAGGAATATCTTGTGACACGGTTGCCGTTCTACTCTATAAGCGCTAGGCACCCAGATATCGCTAACTTTATAAAGAGACATGAAGTATAACATCCAAATCAGTTTAATGTTTATTATGTAGGACTTTGTCCCGGAAGTTATTCAGATTTGTGAAGTGACGTAATACGGTTAAACTGAGGTTTCCAAAAAGATTGTTTTATTAGCGGTATGGAATCTTCTCTAAAAGTAAAATGTAATGTCAGAGTTCCAACCCAGGAACAGTAGAATACTGTCCCTAAAAATAAAGCCACAAGTTGAGCTCAGCGGAATATGTAACCTGCTCTCCTATAAGCTTTTTGATAGAGATAAAAAAATAAGCTACGACACGCTGTTTCAGGGCTCCCCAACTTTTGGCCGCAGCCTTCTTTTTACATGAAAACCGTATTGAAGCCGAGCACATCTGGGATACGTTAACATAGAGTAAAGAGAATGTCAAAAACACGCATGGATGCAAAACACAGACACGACTGTAATTGTATCTCCAGAAAGAGTCACACCTCATCCTCTGCTCTCCCACCGAGTAACAATAGAACTCATAAAAACAGAGAGAAGGGGGGAAAAGCCAAACTTCATGCCTCAGTTTTTTCCCAGAGCTTTCACACACACGAACACAAAAAGCCTACCCCTCCCCAGACGTTCTGGTGATTTGTGTAGGTGGGTGCTGCCCCGTGTCTCATCTCGTGGCTGACCCAGCTCGTTTTACAGTCAGCTTGACAGGTGTAGAAGGAGACGTTTGGTGAGTCATATGCACAGATACGGCGTATGTGCATACAGTATAGACAGGATGGCGTATGTGCATACAGTATAGAGTAAACATAGATACGATGGTGTATCTGCATACAGTATACATTATAGATAGGATGGCGTTTGTGCAAATAATATACATTATAGATGGATGGTGTATCTGCATACAGTATAGGCTATAGTCAGAATGGCATATCGTGGCTCCTTACAATCAAAATATACCTCAACATATAAGAGGCAAGAGTAGATATATGTTCTTTTCTAAGTATCTCCTATACCAAGGTCATGGTTTGCCTCCATATCAGCTCCCCTTGTCCCTTCTCGCCCCCCGCCCCTGTGTCCATCATGCCTTGATCCTCTGGTGCAATAGTCACCTGCCCCATGCCTTGTTCCCCTTTCACAGTTTCCCTTGCCCCCTGAAGTAGGGTTCTGTTTTAGGACACAAACATCTAATAAATAATGCATTCCTTTTATTTCCATATCCAGAATTATATACATTTTGTATCAAAATAGAATCTATTACCAGACCACCCATAGCATGTTTTTCTCTAGTTAAAATTATATGTTGCCGAGCTGGTCTTTATATTCAACGCAAGGAAAGTGGATATTTCCATATAGGCTCAATAAAAGATGGCGCCTTTGGTGGATGACTCACATTGGGCCAATATAGACAAAAATATCTTCCTATGTTTTTTTCTTACAGAAGGTATCGCCTTTAACGTACTCCTCCATGTTTATTTTCCTCTCTCATGTATGGTTTTGCAGTCTTAGCACGCACACAGGTTTTCGCTTGCCAGATTAAGGCATTTTTCCACATTAGGCGATGAAGGTAGCTAAAGAATCGGCATATTTCATTTCTTCAATTACATTAACCCACTGACATCTTTATTGTTACATCAATCATCAGAATTGCTCCCGCAACTTGTATGGGGGACAACAGTGGAACATTTATTTGTTAACACTTTATTTTTTTTAAAATGATTTGCATAAATTAAAAACTTCACAACACGTGTCAGACTAAAGTTTATTTTTTTTTATCTTTTGACACAGCTAACTGCGATTTCTAATTATATCCTGGTAAAAAAAAAAGTAAATAAATGGCATATTCACTTAAAATTGTGTCTCCTCATCTTTAGTTTCTCCTAAGTGACCAATTGAAATCCTTTATTCAGAAATTAATCTTTTCTAAACAGTTACAACAATGCTTCAGGTCAAGTATTGCCTTAAAACTAAAGTTTTACACATATAGAACAAAACTCACTCTCTTACTAAAGAATAATTCCTGGAATTCTAGATTGATGATGTATGTGTCTTTATGGGATATAATGCATTGGTGGGTCCATTCTGGACTTTGCAATTACTCGGGAAATACATCACTTTGCCATAGTTGATAGTAGGGCTGCACTCCAGCTCACTTGTGGCATTACAGAGGAAAAAATCTCCATCGAGGCACCAGTCTGAGCCTAACCACAAGGGCAGTCAAGGACAAAAATGCAGGGCAAGCTTGAGACGCACACTGAATTACACATTGTAGGGCAGGCTATTAAGTTGTTGCCTGTTCTATGTCAGAACACAGTTTGTGGCGTATGGTGCCACATAGCCACAGACCAAGAAAAAAAAAAAGCACCTTCAATGGGCATGTGAGCATAAGCACTGGACCATAGAGCAACAGAAGAAGGTGGCCGGGTCTGATGAATCACGATTTCTTATACATTACGTGAATGGCTGGGTGCGTCGTTTACCTGGAGAACACATGGCACCGGGATGCATCGATGGAGGCCACACCACGCAACTTACAGGACTTAAAGTATCTGCTTACATCTTGGTGCCGGATACCACAGAACACCTTCAGAGGTCTAGTGGAGTCCATGCCTCGATGGGTTAGGGCTGTTTTGGTGCCAAAAGGGGGACCACAATATTAGGCAGATGGTCATAATGTTATGGCTGATCAGTGTATAACCCTTAGGAGATACATATGAGGATGGAACCAACTTTTTACAAATTTAAAATAAGTAATAAAATTGAATACCAGACCCACCCAGGACTGAAGAAAGAAGAAGAAAAAAAAAAAGAGGTAGTAATGTTGAACTTTATTGGATAAGGGTCCTTAATGGTTCTATATTTAGAAGACAGTAACGCCCAAAAGACTATCTGCCCATAAAACGCACATATGTTTTTGACAGCAGTTAAATATTTCTTTACTAATGCATATATTTTTCCATGCATATTCTTTGACAACCACTTTCGTTTTTACAGTCTTCTACCCCAATACACTTAATCACATTATATAAGAGTTTTTTTTTTTAAATCTATAAAGTGGGCATACAAATTACATTTTTACAGGGTTTTAAAAAGTTGAAGAGCAAACCATCATGCTTTCAGGATCATTCCTCCACATTAATTATGCTGATTGTTGTAGATCAGACAGTCTACGTAAGGGTGGTTGAAGATAAGAGAGAGAACTTCAAGAGAAGAAACAGATACCCAACTTCAGTCACCTTCTGCCACAATTCCCTTAGTCCCAAAATATTTGCATTTTTGAAAAAATAAAATCTATAGGTAGTAATTTATTAATAAATATAGTGGGGGCTTGGATGGTGTTTATGCATCATTGACCTTAAATGTTCATTTCCATCTTTCTCAATCATTTTATTATTTCTGGCATCACACAACTTTACTACACCTTAACGTTAGTGTCCAGCCCATTAAACAAACACTTGCACGTCGTGTTAGATGCTCTAATTTTACATAGGTACAGAGTCGTGTGCCATTTGCTTCTTATCAACTTTTTTTTTTCTGGCAGGTGTGACACAGGTTAACAACAATGGCTTTTTATAGCGTGGATTGTTATAGAATAGCCTTGTTTCCCGTTACGGTAAATGGTCATTACATTCCTCTGCGCTGCGCTTATTGTTACCGTGCCAAATGAGTAATCGATTGACACAGATTTTCATCCGCTGTGAAACAAGGTTATGGTTTAAGTGTCCATGCCATCAGTTACAATATCGGCTAAGAATGATAGGAATTCCCAGCAGTTCTAATGGGATTTATATTAGATCATTGAACATCACCTAGTATTTATTATATGTTAAAAGGGGATCCATTGGAAGCCTAAAATATTCAACCTGTACTAACCAGGTGGGCCAAGTTTGCGCAACCTGCCGCCAGACCGACACGCTTTATATTGATACTCAGACCTGGATACCATTTTGGCATGAAGAACACCCTTCAACCAAAGTTATACTTAATATCTAGCCATCTGCGTCCCAAGAAGAAATACTCACCCCTCTAGTACTACTCTAGTTAGGATAGAATAGTTTATGGTAACATGCATTTAACCAGGAAATTTCGGTATGTCTTGAACTGTGTCTCTTTAATGCTTTTTATGATTGCTCTTCAGGCGTCGACTCATCCAGTAAAAGGCATAAAAGTATTCCACATACTCTGTCTCTCGGATCCAAGAAGATTTTCAGCTGACTTCGTTATTTACATGGGTCTTCAATAATTGCTCTGCTTAAGAAAACCCCTGTACTCCGTGTACTCTACTCGTCTCCGATACGGTCTGTGGTCTCCACAACGCCCCATTAAGTTCTGCCATGCTGATGCGATGTCTATCATATCTACAGAAATGGCACAGAAACATTTTATTATAGCTGATGTTTTCAATTTAATCATGAATGAAAATTGAGGGTTTTTTCATCACTCTCCTCTATAATTTGAATTATCTTGGTGACTTTGGCCATATTGGCTCCAGAGATGTCCTAAAAAATTGTGACCCGTATTAGTTTAACCAACTAATAGAACAAGACAGAGTGGCATATGTCACATAAATCCCTTCCTGAAACGTTGTTTAGCATTTTATTGTGCGAAGCTTATTAACAGCCAGAGGGCACTGCGTATACAGTAATGTACAGGTCACACTGCATGTCATAGCACCTACATAATCCTATAATGTCTGCTCTGACGAGTCTCCGACTTTATCGCGGAAACTAGGCTCACGGTTCTATTAATGGTATCTAATAATTATCCAGTAACTATCACGCTGAACGCCATGATTTGCTCATATGGAAGCTACATGATGATATATGAAGCAATAATTGGTTCTGCGTCCTGGATTAATAAAGTTTCGGTGTTAAGCAGCATGTTCCTGCAGCAAAGATCAGTTAGCAATAGAGTTATCGGCCATTAATTACATTAACTCTTACATCTTGGCTGTCAAAGTATACAGTAACGTCTGAAAAAAATGTCTACAAAATCCAGTTTTATTTATTTATTTTATTTGCTGGGTATGCGCCGATTTCATGCTCTAGTTTTTGCACACATTGGGGATTATTATTTGAGCAGCATCCCAGGAATCTGAATTTTTGCAAAAAATGTCTTTTGTCTTAATGATCCATTTGTTCGGTGTATATTTCCACAGCTACTATTTTCTCCCACTTTGCTAGCATCGTAGTTGGGATCATTCAGAGTTTTGAAACCCAATAAGAGTAGGTCAAAAGTGCTTTTTGTAGTAAAGGGTTCAAGTAATTTAGTAGCAATAACGCGGTAATACCATAATGGCTACAGCTAACCACAAACAAGAACAACTTTTATTAAGGCAAGTTTGAGGTGCAGAGAAGCTTGCGGGTTTGTCTTCGAATGTGTTAGTCATTTAAGGCAACCCAAAGACTGCGCAACTGAGATTTCCAGCCAACATAGAGTACATTATGATTTCAGGACCCAGTGATTGAAGGGGAAGTCCTGCCAATGGCACCACTTCATACAATTCCACTAACAGTATATTATTTCAACCCATAAGCTCAACAAGGACTCATCAGAAGCAGATGGCTTCATTACACTCAGTGAAGCTTTTCTGGACAGCGGCCTCCTTTGTGATCATATTCATCCGTATAATACCCCAGTTATAATGTCAGTGTTGCTACTGTAGCTCCCCTTTATAATACTGTGAGTACTCTTATACCTTCATTCATTGATTGGAGGGAGAAGTGACACAAATGTGGCTTTTCCTGTCACAATGTATGTATCACAACTTGGATATCGGAGAAACGGCACTTCCTTACATTTTGTTGGGACTACAACTTGGCTGATCATTTATCATCCTCTTTCCATGTATCGCCTTATTCAGCCCATTACTGTCCGTGCCTAGATTATTTGGCAGCAATATGGGCATTTCCAAAAAATGGATCTTGGGTTCGACTCAAGTTACAAAAACAAGGGCTGAGTAATCACGTCATTTCACGTGCCTAGAATTATATTTCTCCATTCCTTACAGTCGTGGGGGCTGGAAAACCCTAAATAGCTTTATCTCTCCAGAATGAAAAAACGGTTACATATCTTGTGTCGTTAGACTTGATTGTCAGGTAAGCAGAAGGAAGACGTTGAGGCGGGTGTCTGCGGACTGCTAATGTTACACGGTTTCCTTCTAATGTCACGTCGAAGCTGGTGCCAAAAAAAGTGTTTCTGTGGGCTAAAGGCAGCAGGTCTGTGTGGGATGAAAGTCTTGGCAGCTGATCGCGATTTGCCTTTCCAAGCGAGGTTATGCAGCGCGTGCACTTACATAAACCTCTATACATGCGGCACATAATCTCGTCTGCGAATTTCATACACTCCCTTTTACCACTTCGTTAACCCTATATATTCCAGAGGAGTCGGCACTCGAGGTAACGTGCAAATACTGTATTTTCAAAGCACGGGCTTGTGGTGGCCACGTATACAGACACCTATAAGTAATAGATCGGTCACAAGGCTATCTTTGGCACCCATAACACTGACCCTCAGCGCTAATTGCTTGGATTTATATGTATACAGGCAAACCAGAAACAGGTGCCTTATTGCAGGCGCATTGGGCTGCAATGAATGAAAACAGATATAATTATGCCGACGCAGGGTCACCTTATGCATTCTACGTGCACAATTGACGCACATTTTGGCACAAACTTTTTACAAGGAAATGAGCTCTAGAAATGCTTTATGAAGGATGTTCCTGTCTGTCTGACGCTAGAGCAGCCAGTGAACGGATTAACGTGTTGTGTCATCTAACAGTGACTCTTGTGGGTCAGATCAATCACGGTGACAGCGTGTGACTGTGCTAGGGGCCCTGGAAAGTTGTTCAGACGAGTTATATTTCCAGGTAAAAGCACCGGTCCTGCTCCAGCGGTGCCGATTTGAAAAAGGCCCAAATGACCTTTTCGATGAGGTAGGGATTAAATAAGGGATTATCGATCCTCTATTAAACAGTGTCTCCATCACTTGTATCACTTGTCATATTAACTCTTACAATAGAGTTATCTGCATTCAAGCAGGGATATTAATCATAACATACCAGTGGCAAAGGCACCAATCAGGAGTCTTATGACCCTAAGAATCGGCCCCTTCAGCCTGCGATTGGGACAAAAATCCTGAGGCTCAGGGTCAATCCCTGAGAGTTTCGAGGTACGCCTATAAATTAAATTATATGAATCAACAGGTTATTAAAACATTAGGCGGGGTGCAAGCGTTATTTAAGGAGTAGGCCTCGCTACTGACTCTTGCGTCTATAACTAATTTAAAATCATAAGACATTTTTAAAAAATTGGAAAAAGTATTGTGGATCTCCTCCAGCAGTACCTACTTTCTGCCACAGCCCTGACTATACCACAATTTCACATAAGATTCATTTACTTTATTCTTATTTGCCAAATATTTGAAGTATTGTAATCCCCAAAATGAGTTTAGGATTATTGACATTTTGGATCATATGTATCCCATTTTCAGAGGGTATGTTAACAACTGATTGTTGATTAGATTATAAATGTAGTCCCGGGTCTACTGTTCTACCCTTTGGAAAGATCACCCGCTGAAACATTATTTTGTTTTTTTGGAATTCTAGTAGTAAAGTATCGGAATAATGTGCTTCGGATTTATTAACAGTCAACCAAAGAGATTCCATTGCAGTGACTTGCCAACAACATTGCTGGGAACTCTATGGTAGAGCCCTGCGTGGTACTGTTTTCTTAATCCCGCCCGCTCCCGCAACATATGTGTCCAACCCTGCCCGCTCCCACAAAGAGTGTCACAGCTTTTAAAGATGGTGAAGGATTTCATTCCCTCATTCAGATACTCATTCATTCCCTCAATCACGCTTCTCCTGGCCCACCCAGGGGAAGCAGGAACAGAGCAGAGTCATGTGACGTGACGTAAATTCACATGACTCCGCAGGGTTCCTGGGCAGAACAAGAGAAGAGAAGTCCTCTACTCTGGCTCTGGCTCCCCGGAGCCCCCATTTTTGGCGTGGGGGAAGTCAGCGAGGGCCAGTCTCTCTGATGTTAGTGAGTGACCCGCTGACGTCATACGACACGGCGCTGTTTAAGTGGGAAATGAGTGGGGAGTGGCACGTGCCAGAAAAATGATCCAGAGTATCCCAGTGGCGACCCGGAGAAGCAGTGCTTATCTGGGCAAAACCCAGAGTGTTCCCAGGTATGGCTGACAGTAATAATTCTAATACTGGGCCTGATTACCTTGATATGGAATATATAAAAATTCACCTGTGTTGGTGAATACATCTTAACAGTATCACACTGCACCAATTGGATAAATCAGTCGGACTCTAATCACCCTAAGACCGGTGTAAGAGTCGTGCGTCTCAGGGGCACATCCTGAAATTCTCTAAATTTGACCAAAAACACCCGTTGGAACACCGTTAAAGAGCATATCATATGATATCCTGGGGATGTCAGTGCTCTGCAAGATATCAGTACACAATGTTTCGCAATACGTTTCAGCCAGAAAGCTCCAGATTATCAGGATAATTTAGGGATCTCTCTCCCCCGCAGATATGTTCTTACACCTCTGCTCTGTCTCTTTCTTCCGTCCTCCCCCCTTTTCTCTCCCACTCTGTGTTTTTTGGCCTTGCCTACACACCCCTCCCAGCCGAGCTGCTGTCTGACTGCTGACTGAAGCTGTCATTATCAACCAAGAGATCTCTGGCGCTGGTTTTTATTGAATCTCCGCCTGAGGGGGAACAAGCCTGCAGAGGTTGAGCTAGAGAAAATGTTCCCACGCTTGGGACACGCTGCCTGGACTCTCCCAGGCACATTCCAGGGCTGCCAGCACTAGGCAAATGTTTGGACAGCCCTGAACAAATAACGCACCTTTAAAACAGACAAGCGAGAGGTCCCTGTATAACCCCCTACAACCTCCACTAAGAGTGTGTGTGCTCATGCCTGGAGGTTCAATGAATCTCTGGGGCACACTACGAGCCTGCGAAAACAAGAGAAGGCTAGAGGGCACCACTAGAAGAAAAAACCCAGATCTGCTGAGAGAGACAAAGCAGAAGACAAATATTCTTAACCCTTTGGACGTCAGCACAGCAATATATTGCTAAGATAGCTGCTGATAAATAGACTGAAACTTAAATGCACAAAGCAGCCGCATGAAAAAGTTAACCATACACCTGGTATATAGGCAAACACTCTTAATCTTGTGATGTCAGGGACTGCTGATACATCTCCGACTCTATCTACATAGATTACTTTTTTGTAACCAGGTTATTAATGCCTTAAGAGTTCCCAGGTGAGCAGGGGCGTAACTAGAAATCAGATGGCCCTGGTGCAAAAATTACCTCCCCCCAACTTTAGCAGCTGGTCTGTGCCATCAGTTCCCCCAAACAACTTGTTTGTGCCTATTGCACCCTCCTACACACATATGTAAACACAATTACACTCATGTACACATTCATGCTCACACACACACACATCTCACCTTTCTCTAACACGTTTCACAAGCAGCCTCAATTTCATTGCAGGGTCACAATGTGACCCTGATACGTTTCTGTCTCACCGTGCTGGTTCAAAGTAGTTTAGGAAGGGCCCTTCCTACCTGGACTGGTGCGGGGAGAGAGAAACAAGGGGTCCCCTAGAGGCCACTTCATTTGAGGTGGGTGATGCACTAACTAGTATTCCACAAATAGAGTAAGTATAGGTATGGGAAGGAATAATAGCTGTACCGGGAAGAATGTGATACATTGTATATAGTTTTATAAAATATATTTGGTATTTCCACCAAGCGACGCATTTGCAGAATTAAAAGTATTGAACTATACAACTTATACTATGAATTACGAATGGCTAACTCTGGTAAGCTTACCCAACTTAATGCATGGTTTGTGTGGGGAGATCACTTTAAAGTCACGTGATTGAACCTAGCAGCTGGTGCTGAATCCACTGCCGTAACCTTGATACAGTTTAAACGAGATGACACTATTACGCAGTACAATTACCATACTGTCAACAGCAATCTTTCCAGCATCTAAACAAAGATAACATAAATCTCTTAAAGAGATCTCTTAAAAAGGACAGTACATCAATAAAATGAAGTAGGGTACAGATGGACCACACTTTACTTTCAACATCGGCTTTCTACGTGGATCCAACCACACTGGACCACAGTAAGCCCAAAGAATTTCTGTTACAGGCATACCCCACTTTAAGGACACTTGTAAGAATATCGTTGCAGCACAACCATGTTTTCATACTTTTGCTTCTTTTGAGCGTTTTGTGGTGGAAATGACCCGACGAATGCAGTGCAGGTGATAGGTAATGCTTCACTTTAAGAACATGCTCTGAGCCTTGTTGTGTACGTTAATGGGGGGTATGCATGTATACAGTCACTGTGACATTTTAAACTAACTGCATCTAACATGTTGTGAGCTGCCCCATCCAGCTCTAACATGTCCAACTTCCCTTTCGCTTGTGTCCTTCTTGATCAAACACATTAAAGATGAACTGTCACCTACAAACCTTTTAAAAGTATAAACTTCCTATAATTTGTGTGGGTTTTTGAGATATTTGGTTTAAAAACTTCCTAGAATTTAAATGCTTTACTAGACTAGATTTCATTAAAAAATGCAACAATTAGCTCCTTTGCATATTAATTGGGGTTGAATAACTTGTAGGAATTTAAGACATTTCTTTTTCCAATCGTTTTGGTCCGGCTCTAGCTGGTCAATACTGATTCACTGGGATTGGAACTGTGACTTCTGGGGCAGAACAATACAGACACTACTTTCGGCACGCAAACCTAATTTCTGCGATGTATTTGTGCACTGAATTGTAAATGGACTGTGACCTGTCATGCTTTATAAGTAATGCAGAAATACTTTTTCCTGCCCAGCATCGGCATTGTATGTGAATTTTCTAGTGGGGGTTGGCACTACCATGCCTGTTTGAGATCACCCTTATATTGGAAGCCAGAATGCTGAAATGTCTGTAAAATATGTCAGGAGACAGCTTTCAATATTGTCCATATGGTAGTAAAGAATTAGCAATTAATTTTTTCCCTTCCGCTTCCTCTCTTAAGGTGGATCTGTCTCTTTCTCATATCCTATATTCAATAGTTCAGTACATAATGATGCTGAAAACCTTTCAACGTAACGGATCCCCTTCAAGAGAGCCTTTGGTGAGCTTTGTATAGCCTCATCATATTCTCTGGTGAGTGTTGTTGTATTCTAGAACTTGACTATGCTTATTTTATATCACATTTAGAGGTGTTCTACTCCAGACCTCCTTAAACAGGTAACCGGCAGGTATGTGGACATCCCAGATTGAGCACAGTTAAAATTTAACCCCTTAATGACAAAGCCCGTACATGTACGGGCTCAAAATGCATTGTTTTCAATGGGTTTAGGGACCGCCCATTGTCCTTAAGGGGTTAATTAAACTACTTTTTCAGGCAAGGGAAAGCCGTCCTAAAACAGACAAGTCCTGGAGCGTTCAGAAAGACTTTTCCTATTGGGTGAGTGAGCCAAGATCCTTGATTGTCTTTCCTGCCTCTAAATGGAAGCAGAGACTTTAATCTAGAGTTAAGCATGAAAATACCACAAATGTGGTCGCTTCCAAGACTCATGTCTCAGGTAGGCTCCATCTTAACAGCAATTTTAAGAAAGTAAAAATCAACATGAGTTACATGTCCTCAGCGAATCCCTATAATACTTAAGTGATAAAAGCAAATAAATATATATAATTTACAAATCAAATATTCGGAGAGCACATCTGTTCTCCTTTAGATCTGTGACAGATCACTGGGTTTTATCCCTACTTGCTTTTTTTGGCAGCAAAGCTCTGAATAGTCCATACGTATGGAATTCCCTGACACGCTTCTGTTGAAAGCTTTTATGCGTACCCTGGGAATGGAGAGGTTCGGTAGGAGTCAGAGTGACGCAAAGAGTCAAGTACAGTTTCTCATGAAACAGACCAGATCAAGGAAGTGGAAGACTTAAACAATCTCAATGCGTAGAAGATAAAAGACTGTATGCTCACAAACACAAATGTGTCAACTGTTGTAAGCTTGCTTCTAAACAAATACATTACTGTGTTTTGATGGAAGAAAGTATTTCTGAGATGTACAATAAGAGGTGTTCTGTATTTTGATGGATGGAAGGGGGTGTATTCAAGTCTCCATTTGTCCTACACATACCCAAGATTGATCTTCTGCACGTAACATGTCTAACAAGACAGGAACGTTCAATATTCTTACCCATGTTCCATGCTTTTGATTATTTTAAGTAATTTATTTTCAGACAGACATCACAACAGAGTAACTCAGGACCTCTTTTTTTTTTTTAAACTTTATTGATTTTTGAACAAAGAAAAACATCATAAACGTCACATCTTCTGTCTCATAGACGTTAAAGAACAGTACACAGTCCAGGACCTCATTTTTTATTATAAACAAAAGCAAGTTCCCAGAAGATGTGTTCCTCTGCCCAAAAAATGAATTACCTGTAAAATGTATAAGACATTACTATTAATCAATGTCGGTCCATTGGCAAGCATTACAGTATATATATATATATATATATATATATATATATATATATATATATATCAATAAAGCTGGACATTATATCACCCTTGTACGTTGTATCACCCTTGACCATTAAGCGACTGGAGTTACATGGCATCTCGGCAGCCTCATAGATCGGTCCATATATTATATATTTATGGACTAATAATAGCACAGATGTGAATGAACATCTGACAAGCCATATCCCTTCACTTCCTTTTGAAACAGAATTTTCCCTTCAAGGTTTAATTTTAGAAGGAGGAGCGGCAGGACAGTGGAATCAATGACGGAAAAGCAGTGACCTGAAGGCTGAGGCAGGAAATCCCAGTTCAATTCTTAGATGGGTTTCTTGTTTATTTCGCACTAAACTAAACTTCAGAGGGCGAGCACAGCGGGGTAGCGAGCTCCTCTCCGTGCTAAAAAACATTGGCGCTGCAAACTGCACAGGAAACCTGACAATACAGCAGAACAAAGCTTTCATTATTCTTATATGACCTTCAGAGCTCGAGGTAGTCTTGGCAATAAGTGTACAAGACTAAAGTTGGCTCCATTTACTTTTCCACGATCACTGCAAACTATGGCCAACACATGACCCCCCCCACACTATATTACCTGTAGCAACAGGCGGCTACATAGTGTGCTCAGTAACGCAGGTCCCAATGGGCACCTCTTCACGGCAATTACCGAGTATGTTATTCAGTTGCACTGTTTGCACAGTTCTTACAAAAATTATCATGCTCATCACTTTTGTGATTGCAGTTGGATTTTCTTATCCTAAACTGAAGTTTATTTTAACTCCACCCGCGGCAAACAATATCGTAGACTTGGGTATTGCTTAAATCTCTAGGGTTTGAGTTCCAGAGCTGCCATTACAGGGTTAAAGCTAGGTGCACAGGTGTTGGGGGATATGCCGCTGTAATCCTGTTTTGGCAGAGAATACAAAATGAGTAGTATTTTTTTTTTCTGCAGAGACACGTGTAGTAACAGGCAGCCATGAGAACGCAACCCACAGGAGTATGAAATTACAGATATGATCACAGGTTATTGCCACAAGAGAACAAAGACTTATTATTATTGAGAGGGAAAAGGATTTTTTTTCTTTCCGCTCTAATTTTCTCTCTCTTGCCAGCACAACTGCAGCGTCTGAAAGAATTGAGACTTGTCTGAGCATACAGACTCTGCCGTCGGATCAGCCTTTTCACTTCCTGCTCTTATCATCGCTCTGACCATGCAAAAAGCTTAGCTAAAGAGATGATGTCTTCTCCGTGCAACACAATATTCCCATTAGCGTCTCTCCAGCATCCCCCCCACCGTCTCATCTAAAAACCTAACAAATTTTATCTTGCTAGTTAACAGCATGAAAGACAATGACTGTATCACCCACATCTACTGCATACGCTGGATTCTAGAAGTGATGCATTAATAATAAAATCTACATAACCATTATTTTTTTCTGAGACTCCCGGTGTCTTTGGAATGTTCAGTGTTACAGAATTCTTAATTTAAATGCCAGTTTCTTATAAATACGGATAGTGAAGGCTCTAGAATATCTCATATACGGGTATTTTTATATGTGTGGTATAAAACATGTAAACTACACCCAGGGCCGGCCGAAGACTTAACGCCACCTGGGGCGAAGTTTAAAACGCCGCCACCGGGGGCATTTTAAACTTCGCCGACGCCATAATCTAGGATCCCCCCCGGTACTTACCTTTAAACAGTCCTGTGGCGAGTCTCCCTGCTCTGCCACGGTGCCGGCTTGTAATGCTGAGCGCCGGAAATTGACGTCACTTCCGGCGCTCTGCATTACAAGCCGGCACCGGGACCGAACAGGGAGACTCGCCGCAGAGGAGAGAGAAAGAGGGGCGCCGAGCGGGTAAGCGAAAACCACTCGGTGCCCCTCTCTCTCTCCTCCGCTTCAAAAAAAAAAATAAAGCGCTTGGGGCGGCAAAGTGCCGCCCCTTCTAAAGTGCCGCCTGGGGCAATTGCCCCAGTCTGCCCCATTATAGGGCCGGCCCTGACTACACCCAACATTTCAGGTGCCCGAATGACAGATTTGTGTTGGGGTGTATGACAAGAGAACGGAAGGGACGGAAGTAGGTAGCTCAGCTTCAGCACGTGATCTTGGGATCTTCCTGACCAGCTTAGGATCCCCACTGCCCACAAAGCCAAGACAGCAGGACAGTATCTGAAAATCTACCTGGGCATTAGCGGCATAAAACAAAATGCTAGGGACCTTGCTGCACATTCGGTTGACGGCCTTTGTCTCCATGTATGTATGTCTTTATAATTTGGAGAAGACATTAGTGTCAGCTACAAAGGGCCAACATTAGCAGCAAGAAGCACTGGAGAAAACTTAAAATTAAAAACAGCAATGTGTTCGCTCTGTACAGATCCAGGGGGAGCATGGTCGGACCTGGACTATCCATCCACCATACTCAAAGAGCCCCCCTCCCGCAGTCAGTTCAAGAACATTGCAAGGAGGAATATAATGCTGCAGCACAGACCTCCGCTGACTTTAGAGCTCCCCAACGGGCTCATGATCCCCTTTGCCTGCAAAAGTAGGATGCTTGAGTGTTAAGGCCAAAGTCCCACAGCTACAGGTACAAGACCGACATTCTTTTCAGAGTTACAAATAAATATAGGCAGAAAGTGTCATCCTTTAATACACAATATTAACTAACCCCATTTTGTGTTAAAAAGGTATAGTTTACTTACATACCTAACAGTGACCGTGAAACTCACAACACAAATTCAGCTCATATACTGGGACGTATAATTTAAGTCATATTTACGACACGCTTTTCTCTTTCGCAAAGCATATGCTTTAGAACTGCATTTATTTTTATGGTCACAAGCCAAAGGGGTCCTCTTATTAAAATTCAGTGTCACAGATCTACAGGAACAAGGTGTAAAACAGTAGAAAGCTAATGGAATTCAGGTAAATAATAACAGTGGGTTCTGCCTATGGGCTCAAAACGTGTAATCAATTTAATAAACTGGAGATACGTGATCAGAAAAAAACAGATATTCCACCTTGAGAAAACACACTTTGAACTCATATCACATCTTATAGACACTTTCCAGAATATGTAGAACAGTCTGTTTAGAGATAAAATAGAGTCTCCATTAGAAAGTGATGTCAGAATTGTTCTTCCCTAATCTGTTCAATAGGCTTCCATGATCTGTTGACTCAAAAAAACAGATCAGGAACCACTATCTTAAAAATTAAGAGACATCTTGACACTTACAACTGGTACAAAAATGAATGTCTAGAGTATTATTGCTCAAGTATACCCACTTCCAAAACGACGGTCGAACATCATGCTTCTTATATATGCAGCCAATCATAAGAACATGCATTGGCAGCCACTGAAGAATACCCCTAGAACAGCATTAATATATAAATATACTAAAATAGTTTGTAGTAGAGGAACAACATTAATGAAAACCGTTCATCAAGCAAAATCCATAATTCAAAACCCAGTGGTAAAATATGTTATCTGGGATACCAGTTGACTAATCTTACACTAAAAAGCTTTCTATGTGAAAGTTATGAGAAAAAAGTCAATATGTTTGAAAACTGTGAAATTATGAACATACAGTAACAGTTAATCCAGCAGCCGTGTCACTACTCACTAGATGTGATGTCTGTAGTATTTGGTAAAAAGCTTTTTTGATGACTCCTCAAGTTCAATGGTAAAATGTGGATTACATTCAGTGGTATCTTAGCTGTACCTCTTTTAGATCCTCAGTATTAAAAGCACTTGCACTAGTGATCACTTAATTTGAATCCATAGTGAACTGAGCGACACTGTATAGGGTCTAACAATGCTACACATAACAAGCCAGGCTTCAGCTTCCTAACACATGGCTTTGGCAACCAAACTAACATAAGATACAGGACTGGCTGGAGGTGACAATACCCTGTCCACTGAAAAGAACTCAAGGTTACAATAGACTTAGACTATTTGTATTACACGAGTCTGCAGCATTAATATTCTCCCGATTGAAATACACACAAGACACTAGATATTCTCATTTCTGCCAGTTTCCTTAACAAGGGATTGCTTTCTCACCGTATAGAGAGAGCTTGAGAACTCCTGGCAGGCTGACACAGACGGTAAATATTGACCACAGGATGTCAAGTCTAGAAGAGCAGGCTAACCTCCTCCTGTTAAGGTGCCGGGTTCCATGCCGTCTAGAGCTATGACTGGAGTCCGCAATCAATACCCTGGCATGACACCCTGGTTTATTTCACTCAAGCAGCAGCTGTCAGAGCCGGAAAAAACCTCAATGCCTTAATATTGCTTCCTCCTACTGTAGTGTAAGCGTTGAGATTCATTTCAGTGACAAGTTAGTTGTTGTGAATCCTGTTCCATTTGAGATAACCGATTATTTTCCCTCATGAGAATCCCCTCTACGCATTTGCCCTCTTTCACCGCTATTCAGCCAAATGCGTCTAACGAGACCCACATTATGCATAAACACAGAAAGCGAGAGCCCTCTTTAAAGTCATAGGCCTGTCAGGGTAGGTCATAGGATCCCCCCACAGCTTATAAGTGCGGAACGGTTGGGCAGCTAACAAAGACCGTGTGAAATTCAGGGCCATCCTGTACAAACGTGGACTGTTGGGAGGTATGGTTTGGCATGTGTAGCACATAAAGTGTTATTACTTGCAAATTGAACTAAAGTGAGACGATCTATTACTCAAATAAGGCTCTATAGTCTGGAATACATTAGAAATTACCCGTAAGCCTCTTTTGTTCCCAAGCATCGTTGATCATAAAATGATCAGAATTACCAAGTTTACTATAAATCCGATTCCTCCATATTTTAAAATACTATGTAAAAATCTGGGGTGACTCATACCGGCCCCAGATTCTTACAAAACAAAGTAAGAATTCAGTGCGTACCATTAAAAAAACCCCGACACATAAATATTGGGGATTCCGTCACACTATATGGACAGATATTGCTCAGCCATCCACTATGTCAAAGTAACCAAGATTGGGCGTCATTTCTAATTTTTCATGGCTATATTGCTTAAAAAGGAGCTGAATCAGTGGGACTGCACCACATTTAAGCTCCAGCTATTTAACCCCTTCTCTGGACACCATTATTGAGGCCTTCAATATATTTAATACTGTAAGTGCCCCTAACATGAATCAACGTTTTCTATCTTATCACACTTCGGTACATCCCAACTCTTGTGTGTTTCCTTCCTCTAGGTGTTGGGGGCTGAATAATTTATGTTAAAGTCTAATAAGCAACTTGATTCCAGTCCCAGTGCTGAAAGGGAAAGGTCAGCCTGAGAAAGGAGATCTGACTATTCTGTCACCTGACAGCTCGTATGTTTCAGTTTAACAGACTGTGACGGTACTGTTAATAAATCTCAGTGCCTGGAGCGAGCTCTCTGCAAGCTCTCAGAAGACTTGGGACTGAAGAATGAATCTCTTGTGCTCTCTGAATGTGTTTAGCCTAAGCTGTGTCAAAATGTGGGCCATGTGTAAACTGGTAATACTGTATGTACATGGGTTTTTGTAACTGGATTTTTATTTTCTATAGAAGATGACAAGCAGACGCAAGGTTGTGGTTACCCATAGGTTTCACCTGTAATATTGTAACAAAAAGCATAAGACTAACCTTGGCGGAGTTCTTCGAATATTTGTAGATTAACTACATTTCCCGTGTTAACATATAATAAACACGCCTACACATACTTTGTTCTTAAATCTATATATACAGAATGTGAAACATGTACACAGCACTTTATAAACAATACAAAAGAATGCAAAGAACAACAAAAATGCATAAAAGGAAGGGCAGAAAGCATAAACATAACTGAGAACGAATACCAGCCACAATCTTTAAAACTACAATAGGGTTCTTTTATTGTATTAATGTTGACACTCAGCGGGCCGATGCCAGCCACCTGTTATGGTGCCAGAGCAATGAAGCAAAGCGGCCTTGGCACTTCAAAGGCAGTGGCTGCCAAATGACGTATGTGTGGCCGTCAGCGGGATATGCACGGCTGCATCCTGCTCTCTTGCACTTGTGGCAACGCGTATTGAGCCGTTGGCTGCGCACTAAAGCACTGGATCTGCTACCACATTTTAAACGAAATTTCAAAGAGTCCTGTAGCTATAAGTTTATTATGGTGGCAAATATAGGACAAACATCTGGTAGAGGAAAAGGGTGACATTTGAGGCAGAAATTATGTTAGATGAAAATACAATAATTACTTTTACATTACAATAAACATTGGTTTATAATGCACCACAGAAGATATTTGATCTCAGATTAAGTTTTACTTTCTGTCTAGGATGCCTAAGTGTTAAAATGCAGAAGTATATATCGACCCCTTCAGCCAGCAGGGGGAGCAATGGGAGAGCTAGCAGAGTCTTAAAGGACCCTGCTGAGATTCTCCTTTCCTCAAGCAAACTTTAGGTTGGTGTCAGCAGTGAGTGGTACTGCATATTAAAGCCGCTTATAATGGCATGCTAATAAAAACATGTAAGTTATCTTAATGGTACCACCTGTAAGGAAGCAGAGATCTGTTTTTCATGAGCACGGTATTCCATGACTTATTCCTCTCCACAGCTGCATGGCTCAGCGCATGAGGATTATAATGGGGCCACTAGAGAATACAGGTTCTGGTAGAGGATACATGCAAGGGAAGCATTCAGATAATAGGCAGGTTTCTGCCTTTGATCAGCCAGGGCAGCAGCCTTCATAAATATAACACGGTTTCCAACACAGGTTTAACTACACAGTTTTGTTTAGGGCAACAAAAAGTTACACTCGCCCTTCTCTATCTTCACTGTTACTTAGTCCTTTCTTTTGATTTGTTACATACACACCGCTAAATGTCCAAATAGTGCACTGAAGCATGGGGAGGGGTGTTGGTGGGTCCTGCCCACTTCAACCCACTAAAGGCTGCCTCTATGCAAAACTAGCCCCACCCATTCACAAAGCCACTCCCCAGAAGAGGGAGAGCTCCAAGTAGTCTACCTTGAGAACTTATCACATATGGTGATTGGCTGCTACTACTCCATTGAATGGGGATTGTTCTCAGCAAATTCATGAGGCATACTAAGGTAGAGAAGAGGCAGAGACAATGAGAAAGAAGCATAACTTTCTAATTTCAATAACAAAATAACGCCTGCACCAATTAACACGCAGTAAAATGCACTGGAATCTGTGCAAAATGGACACCGATGAAAATAAGCATGGATCACTCTGTTTGCCTTCTCTGTCTCCCTAATATTTCAGTATGTGTTCTCAGTTGCATAATCCTACAGCATTCTGTGCTGTGATACACAGTTACACATCAAATAAGGTGTCAAAAATTGAAAGCATGCCTGTTTCAGGGATACGTTAAATAGCTATTTGGTACTCCTGTCGAAATAATACATACAATGTCCTGTATTTTTTGCATATGAAATAAACAAAAAGCAATTGTTGCTGTAGTAAATCAAAAGTACATTTATTCATTCAAAATGTGTAAAGTAGCTGGTCCAGGCCCACACTGGCTTTGGCCCAAGTTCCATCATTGGAAGCTTGAATAGATTGCTGCACGGATAGCAGTGTATTCTGGTTTGGCCCTAGGCTGGTAGCTCCTCTGCTTCCAGAAAATGGGGCAGATTGCCCTACTGCTCAATGCCTTGATTACAAAAGAGATTGTTTATTTTCCAAACTGGCCCATTTCATCTATGAAGGACTGTGCCAAGGTGGCAACCTTCATGGTACACTGTGCCCAATGTCACACATCCTTCAAGGCAGAGCATTGGGAAATGATGTTATATCCATGGAGGTAGGTCCTGGTGGTGGCTGGTATTGCTGCACCGGATCGGGCCAACTTAAATAGCTTGACTGCGCCTTAGACATAATAAGTTTATTATATATTTGTATGATGGGAAAGAGATTTGAAGACCTAGAACAGTATTTAAAAGAGATTGTGAAATTTATTTTAAGGGGGTTCTACTGACAAATTTAAATTGCATGGAAAACGAAAAGGAACTCAACACAAGGCATATGGGAAACCAAACCCACAGAAGAGGGGGAAAGGTCATGGTGTCACTAGGACATATAGGCCTCACTTGTTAAAAACCATCAAGTAAATCCGTTAGCCCAATTTCCTCGAGGTTTAACTAAGGTACAGAGAGTTAAAAGCCTTTCTGGACATATAGCTCAGGTTCAAAGAAAAGCCCATGAATTGGAGAGTCTTTTTAGGACAGGAGTTGCTTTACAGGATGATAATTCTGCAGGCCCCTGTGACCTGTTCATCCAGCATTCTTAAGATGCAAGTTTTCACCTACTTATGATTCTCTGCTATTTTTGAAGTTTGTTCTGTCAACTCAGAAGCCTCTTGGAGATGAGAACACTTTTTTTTACTTTACTGCAAGGGTGGTAGAACAATGGAACAGCCTCCTAGCAGAAGTGGCAGAGGCTAAAACAGCGAGAGAACATAAACATGCATGGGATAGGCATATGGCTATCCGGAGTCTAAGATGAGACCAAAGACTGATTAACCTCTCAATTTTTACAGCAGGAAAAATGGTAGATTAGATGGGCTGAAACATGCTTAATCTAGTATAACATATGTTACACAGAAACATAATAAACCTTTTCAGATTATATGGCAATGTCCTATCAGCGCCTGCTTTTGTGTGTCTCGACAAGAGTTCCTGGCAAAATTATGAATA
Source organism: Spea bombifrons (assembly GCF_027358695.1). Classification (NCBI taxonomy): domain Eukaryota; kingdom Metazoa; phylum Chordata; class Amphibia; order Anura; family Pelobatidae; genus Spea; species Spea bombifrons. Next base: position 10,647,183 of record NC_071098.1, read on the forward strand.
AAACAAACTTTTGATTAAAGGATTATCCTGGGAAGGTGCTGGGCATTAATCCACAGTATAGATGATATTAATGATAGATTTAGAAATTTCATATTTGCCATTTTGGGCGTGTTTTTGTAAGGAAAAAAGCCTTATTATATATTATACATGATAGATAATAATTGACAATCTATGATAACATATTGTGCATATTCTGTGCCGCAATTTACATTTGGAAACTGTTTGGGAAGGGATTTCAATGGCACTTACATGTGTAAATTCTAGGTATTGTGATCCTAGACCCACCCAGGGTACCAAACAGCACAGTCCTCTAGGGTCTTAAAGCCACATCTCAGTGAGGTAATCAACCAACGATTTATTTGTAGTCCACGTACGCAGATTTTTACAGAATTACATAGAACACAGATTCCCTACAAACAAAAGCGGAGCTCGTCTGAGCGCTTACTAACATAGAAATCCCTCACTACTCAGGGTCTAAAACTAAACAAAACATAATCTCACCAACCTTTTTGATGGTCTCTTTTGCGCATAGCAAGCCCTGCAGCTTCCAAACAAACTCTCTCTTTTTCCCTCTGTCCAACAGGTCAGGCTTTATTGCAGTCAGTGCAGCTAATTACTTGCAGCTGACCAGTGCATTGGAGTCAGCGTAAACTCCTGGCCTGGATCCTGTGTCAGTCCAGGTCCATGTAAACTGCGGGGTGGAGCACCAGCCTGCCCTATATGTCATACAAAACCCTGCAAAATCGAGGGGGGAATGTATACCCCTTCCACAACAACACCCCGCACCTTGTTACAGTATATTCCAACAGGAAAACAAAACGAGGATAATCCTGGTCATCTGAAACAAAAAAGGTATGGACATAATTCACCTGTGAAGACCTCGAGTGGAATTACCCCATATACTTGTTGTTTTGGACTCTACACTGAACAGTCCCTTCGTCATTCATTCTTCTAAAAACACCTTCTGTTCACAGCCACTTCAAAGGGTGTTTATTCGACATAAGGACCAATCAATATTTTATAGGGAGCATATTTATGGTGTTTTTACCAAATAAAGTTCAAAGCTATGAGTACCACTCCGCTCCAGCATGTAACATGTTAGTATTACGCCTTAGGTCAAACAATACACTAACCCTGACCAGGAATTTCTCCATTAAAAAGCACAGGCGAAGGGTAACTAGTCAGACATTATTTGAGTTCCGCCTTTCCTCTTAAGATTTCCCCGCAGGCATTAAATCATGAGATAGTTCTGAAATATTGATAGGATGCCTCATTGTAAAGAATATTGCTTAGGCAACACGACTTCCCAGTTACTTCACCCTCCCTCGTAAATGTCTGCTCTTTTGCCCACTGGGACCACATTTTCGTTTCAATGGTTCTGTTTGCTAAAATTGTATTGGTGTGTTTACTCTGGACTTAATGTTTTCAAGAGCAGACTCTATGGATTAATGGAATTAAATCATTGTAACAAGTCCTCTTTCTTGATCCCAACTCAAAGTGTTTACTCTTTAAATATAAATGTCTGTGTTGGTTTTAGGCTGAAGCACCTGTGGGAAAAAAAAGGTGACTTTCAAAAAAAATCTTAAAATGTGCAGGGCTGAACAAATCTATGTTGGATTAAGAGCGTGTGTTTGACCTGCGGCATTTTGCCGTTATGACCGGCAGGTGCTTAGAACCAAAGACAGTCGTGCAGATCAGATAAATGTCACTTGAGATCTCATCATCCTTTGTCACAGGCAGGGGCGGGCTGGGCCGGGGGGCAGGGGGGCAATTCCCCCCCAAGCCGCCCGAAATCTAATCTAAATGGTCGCTGGGTGCTGATGCTGCTGGCCGGCGCTACTTTAATACTTTATTTATTTATTTTTAATAAATAAAAATAAATAAAAAAAAGGATTAAAGTAGCTCCGGCCGGTGGCATCAGCACCCAGCGGCCGTTTAGATAAGTTTTCCAGCAGTCTGATGGCCGCATACTGATGGGAGCAGCGTGAGGGGTGAAAAGTGAGTGCGAGGGGGCGGAGCCACTTCACTTGACTTGCCCCCCAGACCTTAGGCTGCCAGCCCTCCCCTGGTCACAGGGCTCCAAGTTTACCTCACCTTCTAATTTCCCTCAAATAAATTTCCATGTATCGCGGTCTAAAACGCTAATGGGACACCAGAAATATTCCAGCATCCGCCACTAAGTAGGAAACTTGCGTCTATGTCTAAAATGACACACTAAACTGTGTTTCTCATCAGAATGTGGCCTAAAATTCCATAAGTAATTCCATAAGGTTACAATGTACTATGATTTACTACAGGTAACAGCTTTCTGTGGCAGGAGCAGCGATTGAGGTTGGCCCTGGCACTAGAATGCAAATGACATGTGCCAGTAGGCAGCTACATGCTACAGCGATACGAGTGGCAATGAAGGTACATGGGAGCTGCCTACTGCTTTCTGCCAACAGTTACAAATAACAGATCTCCACCACTTTAACAATGTACTACGATCTATTACAGGTAACAATGTACTACGATCTATTACAGGTAACAATGTACTACAATCTATTACAGGTAATGTTCTACAATCTATCACAGGTAACAATGTACTACAATCTATTACAGGTAACAATGTACTACAATCTATTAAGGTAACAATGTACTACAATCTATTACAGGTAACAATGTACTACAATCTATTAAGGTAACAATGTACTACAATCTATTACAGGTAACAATGTACTACGATCTATTACAGGTAGCAATGTACTACGATCTATTACAGGTAACAATGTACTACAATCTCTTACAGGTAACAATGTACTACGATCTATTACAGGTAACAATGTACTACGATCTATTACAGGTAACAATGTACTACAATCTATTACAGGTAGCAATGTACTACAATCTATTACAGGTAACAATGTACTACGATCTATTACAGGTAACAATGCCCTACAATCTATTACAGGTAGCAATGTACTACAATCTATTACAGGTAACAATGCACTACAATCTATTACAGGTAACAATGTACTACGATCTCTTACAGGTAACAATGTACTACAATCTATTACAGGTAGCAATGCACTACAATCTATTACAGGTAACAATGTACTACAATCTATTACAGGTAACAATGTACTACAATCTATTACCGGTAACAATGTACTACAATCTATTACCGGTAACAATGTACTACAATCTATTATAGGTAACAATGTACTACAATCTATTATAGGTAACAATGTACTACAATCTATTATAGGTAACAATGTACTACAATCTATTACAGGTAACAATGTACTACGATCTATTACAGGTAACAATGTACTACAATCTATTACAGGTAACAATGTAATATGATCTATTATAGGTAACAATGTACTACAATCTATTACAGGTAACAATGTACTACAATCTATTACAGGTAACAATGTACTACAATCTATTATAGGTAACAATGTACTACAATCTATTACAGGTAACAATGTACTATGATCTATTACAGGTAACAATGTACTACAATCTATTACAGGTAACAATGTACTATGATCTATTACAGGTAACAATGTACTACAATCTATTACAGGTAACAATGTACTATGATCTCTTACAGGTAACAATGTACTACGATCTATTACAGGTAACAATGCTTTGCCAATTGTTAATGGAAACAGCTTGTAGATTTATCACTACATCACAGTTTAAGGTGGCTAACAGTGTTTACAACATGGAACAGCGCATCAGATGATACAGCGAACGCTTTTCTTTGTCACAAGCTCAAGCGTAATAATTAGTATTATTTCATTACATAAAGGCAGTAGCCTGCTTCCGTAACTAACAGGTAATTGTGATCTTTTATAGTTAACTAGCATTCCAAGTAATTACCACCTATAATTAATTACAGATAATTGCTCCTCCCCTAACATTTGTTGTAAGTAGCAATCTTCTACCATTTAAAATTGCCCACCCCTTCATTATAGGTAATGATGCCCTGCCAATCAGCATAGGCAGCAATCACGTCTGACACACCAGGCACGGAGTTCCAAAAATGAGTTTAAAAAAGGAACACGTTCAAGTCGATTAAAATCAATAATTTCTGCATTGATCTATTTTACATATGTCTATTATTTTTACCACTAAAAATACGGATCTAGGGGAGGATGAATTTGTAGCTAATCATTTGAATCATGGAATTTGATGGCATATAAGAACGATTCAGCCCATTTAGTTTGCACATTGTTTCCTGATGTAATGACTCAATGGTCAATGGTCTTGTCTTAGATTCTGGGTATCTATATGTCTATCTTACATATGTTTAAGTTCACTTGCTCTGTTAACTCTCTTACTTACGCTGGGAGGTTGTTTCCCGTCTCTACCACCCTCTCAGTAAAGCACAAGTGGTAGAACTTTGAAAACAGGAACCTACCAGTCTAGTATTGTCACTATATTTTACCTATAGATTGTGCTACCTAATAGCTAGCAAACATGTAGATCATTTTATATTTCATTTGAGGTTTTCATCCTAAAAGGATCAGGTCAGTTTATTGCACCCTTTTAGGCCTGAAGGTGGTAATTCTTGCGCTCAGTTCTTCTGTATTCCATCATTCTAGCATCCGAGCCCAATCTAAGCTTCCGAATGGTTTACGGATCTCTTTAATAAAAAGAAGGAGAACGCCGTGTTACGTAAGCTTTGAACGAAAACACACATTGCACGGTTAAATCCAAATTCATCAGGGAACCCTGCGGCACTCGGCTTCTCTGGTATCCGAACAAAATTACAATTTTAAATGACAGCATAACGGTTAAAAAACAGGAGGCGAGTAAGAAAAAAAAAAATAGAGCGAGTGGGAAAGCAGGAGAAGCCGTCGTGAGTGAGAAAGAAGTGGCATTCATCAGATAATGTGTTGCTGTACTGACACACGACAGAAGCTCAGATCCCTGCACTGCGTAGGAGGCTGCTCAAGTCTTGCATGCCTCCCTCTCTTTTCCCAGGCAGGAAGCACACGGCCTACAATAGAAGCAGTTATTCTGCTTTGGTGGCCAGCCAGATCTTAACTCCCTCAATTTACTCCCAGCAACACATGCTCGCTGCCCTAAAGGTCCCTTCCACATTAACCCATTCACCCAGAAAGCTGTTGCCTTGACTCAGTCCAGGAATGCAATTCCTAAGGAAACCCTAGACAATAGTTCACAGTTATATGGAATAATATAGAGCATTAATACGACTTTACCAAATATTCTTTTTTTTTACAGAGGAACCTTTAATATAATATATAGATGGCAATCGTGAGCTTCAAGGACCAGGGCCATTTTGTTCATGTGGGTTTCCATTTTTTTTTTTTTACTACTTAATTTGTTTAACCCATTCTAAACATTGCATTGAAAATATGGATTGAACCTATTGTGGCCAACAGTCCCAACAACTGTTCTAGTTGTTGGCTGTCCAGACTGGACACTGAATGTTATAAGTGCTATTTAAAAACACCTATTTCAAGTATAAACATTCAAGTAATAAAAGGGGTCAGGATACACGTTGGTTAGACAGCCACTATATCAAAGTACCCCAATTTTATCAACTCCTATCTAAAGCTAGCAAGACTGCATTACTTATGAACCCACTAAAACTTGGTATATATAGCATTTGGAGTGCATATCTGCTGGATACTCACCCAGCAGAAAATGTGTATTTATATGCCTTTAGTTGTGTGTTTTTTGGACTTTTCCTGGTTGGGCACTGCTCTTATGGACAATGGAGTAAAATGGCATTTCACAACTATACTCATGTTATATGGGACAACATCAAAATTATACTTCTGAAGAGGAAAAGACCCTCTTATGGACCCAGATCCTTCATCCCTCTTTCCTTTTCTGATGTCCCTCTTTCCTAGGATCTCAGTTTGCTGGGTATCAGTGTTACACTTTGGTCTACTGCCCTAGTTAAAAAGTTGTGTATAAAATTGTTGAACATGTGTTTAGAAAATAAAATATATAACTAAATATGTTTTCTAAATGTCTCAATATACAAATAATCAATATTAGTAACTGTTGATAGGTCAAAGAAATCATATCAAAAGTATTGGTGAAGTCCTGGTCTACGGACCTTTTTGGCCAGGAGGGGTGCAGGAGTGCAATCCCAGTGTGAAGTTTAGCAGGGTCTATAATAACCAAAGCCAATACTACAGAAATATTGAATAAAGGCATCAAAAATATTTTCTGGCATAGATCATGATTCTTTTAGAATTTGCATTACATGCACCACATTCCTTGGTGTCCTCAAGAAGCTCTTCTATATACCATCATATGGAGTCCGCAATCAATCTTAAAGCATCAGTATAACGTTAGAATTAATATGTTACAGTCACGTACAAGAAGGAACATCATCATTCTCACTCCAGATTGTCATTAGCAGAACTGTGTCCCTTAAGCTGTACCAGGCAGGAATTCAATCTTGGTTTTTCCTGTTCCTGATGCACTTTACAGAGATGTCACCTTAATTACAGAATTGTGTCCTACATATCACTGGGCATGACTTATCCTTCCTGATTCCTGTGTTATGTAGACACACAAAACCATGACCAATGGTACAAAACATTTAGGACATTCCTCACCTCACTTCACCTCATCTATTTGTATCTAATCAAAAGTGATACCTTTTAATGGTACATCATAGAAAAAAGAGTTCCATACGCTTCCTGGACCTCAGAGGTCTCTTCTTTTCATCTGAGGAAGAGATTTCTGGGGTCTATAAAGTTTATGCACCTTTTTTATGTTCACAGGTCAGTCAATTAGTATTTCTCTTTCACAGAGAGATCTGCCAACTGGCACCATGGAAGAGTAATCTTGTTACTCCTTCCTTGGTTTACCCTACTCCATGGAATCCTCAAACCATGTTGGAACTATTCTCCCTATAATGTTCCCATGTTTGATTTGCTGAGAAAACAGATATAATCTAGATAAGAGATCATTAAACAGACTATAAGACCAAATTTTATTAAAGTATGATTGTACATTTATGCCATATGCAGTAGTCAAGTATTTCTTGAAAATATAAAATTAAATTAAAATGATTCATTTTTCATATTAAATTAGTCCCTAAACCAAGCATCTTAAGAACAATGAAGAAAATGAGCTGACTGGAGTTTAGAAGTGAACCCATCAATATAAATTAGATAATGTGTTAGATCATTGTGATTACGTGGACAAAGAATACTATATTAGAATTGATTTGAGTGACTGCCAAGTAGGGCATGCCATGTAATCTCAGTTCAAAAGAGGTGATTCACAATAGACTTAATGCTAATTATGTTAAACAATCAAAAGGAAGACACATTTTAGTAACATGTCTCATATGATGTACATGCTTCTGTCCATACGCCAAGGACAGAGGATTATTCACCATTTGGGAATTTGAAGTTTGTATTTTTGTATGCAAGGTGGGTTTATCTACCACTGGTCCTTCTGGTATTTGGCCAGTTAAAAATTGTGTATCTGCATAAGAAAGGAAATTAGAATTATTGTATATGTTGACAGACCTAGCTTGCCTTCCATCAGAGTCTTGAAGTGGTATAAATGGGTTTCTGGCATACTCACGCTAGCTATTCCTTTATTTAAACCTGATGTGTCAGCAGTAGGATCAGGTCACATTTTTCTTCCATCCAGATGTGCATTCCACACCTGCTCTCCTGCTATCCAAGAAGGTGAGAGCCGTGCTCGGAGTCCAAAAAACAGGATTTTTCTTCCATTTGTCTTCCTCGTTTTTCTTTTTTCAAATGAATACATTTTATATAAACCTGCCCTTGGGTTTTAAGTCATTTACCCAATTCTAGCAAGGGCTGGGGTCAGCAAAATTGTATTTGGTAAGTTCTGGAGAGATTGCTGTATTGCCCACTGCCACTCTTTCTAACATATGCCATCCTTTTGTAAAATCTGGAAGAAAAACACCACTCCATTATAGATAGATAATGGACGGGTAAGAAACGGGATGGAATATATTAAAATAAATATCTACAAGCTAAAAAGTTATATTTTCCTCAACTTTTTAAATTGAGGGCAATTTATTCTTCACCATTATCATGAAATAAGTTCATAACATAAAGTTCCACCACAAATTCTTGTAAGTTTGCCAGGCTTCATATATTTCAAAAGCTTTATTTTCCTAGAAGCAGAAACATTCCATAATGATCTAGAGATCCACTGTGTGTGACCTTCCATTTCCCCCAAAAATATATGATATCATGCCAAGGACAAAACAATATGAAAAGGGTCTCTGTTATGTTGCTAAGAAACAACATTGATAATTAGTGCGGCTTGTTTCCTTCATTTATAGCAGGTGAATAGTTGGGTTGAAGACGTTCCGGTTGGTACCAGCGATAGAATTATGTGTACAAGTGGAATGTATTTGTACACACCCACATGATGCTGTGAGCAAGCGGAGGTGGTGGTACACAGACAGGGCATGTAATAAATGTCAATAATCACGTTAACTCTATCGATGTTCCCAGACACGCTCAGAGCTGCTTTTTAACTGGAATTGATGGAAATTAATGATAAATACTGGCACATTTTTTGTAACGTCTGGAAATGTCTAAGTTCTTAGGCAGACACATTTTTATTACCCTTTCCATACTGACCAACCTACTGACAAAGTCCTCCCCGGGAGACTTCACGGTGGTGACAGATATTGTAATCCTACAAATGTTGGTGAGTCCTTCTACAGAATAACATATGATTTGGAATAGCTTCCAAACTATTCCAAAAAAAAAAAAATCATACCGTAGACATTTAACCCATTTAGCTTGTCTGGATTTTGTTAAAAAAAAATAAAAAAATCACATTCATGTACTTTGACCTAGTTAAATGCCCTTGCCTCCTATGCACTTTGATCCTAAGAGAGACTGCCCTTCTGACATCAGTCTTGCAAATTAATTCCACTGCACTGGGCTAGATGCCAATCTGGCAGCAAAGCAGTCGAGCGCTGCTGTCTGCAGTCTCTGCTGTTGCTCAATTGCCAGATGTTAAGATTATGCCGAGTAGGAGCTGCTGGTATAGAATGCTTTATGCGTCCTGTCTGTGTATGACGCAAGTGCCAGTATGAGGCTTCCCCAGTGTCTCTTCTCTTGATTTATATCTCCCTCAATAATATTTGCAGATACATAGGGAGTTAAGCACTAGCCACCGCGATAATGTTTTTTTTTTGGTTTGTATTGAGCAGAAAGTATAGCCTTGAAAAAATACAGGTGCATTGCTGATCTTTTTTCTAGCAAGGAAAAAAAATCTAAAGTATTTAAAGTGCACTAGCATAAAATAGAACGATTGTGAACAGCACTGGGGAAAAAAATAAAAATTAAAAAATCTTTTTGTTCTTTTAAGGAATTAGACTCCTCTTTAAATTAACCTTAGTGTATAGAACGGGAAGGCAATCTAATCCCCCCCTGACTAGTGGTCCCTGGAAGATAATGGCAGTTGTCGCTAATAAGAGGTAGGTGACACTACTATCCAGGTACACGCTGGCTATGTGGTATAACAGGCAAATAACTGGTGTAAGAGTGCGCTGCGGTGTGTATTCATCAGGTGCTGCACATACCATCACTGAGAGGCCATTTTTCTTTCCCTGTCCGGCTATGCTGATATCTTCCAAGATGCGCTTCACTGGGTTTTTAAGTGATTGTTGGTCATGAAGTTGACACTTCAAAGAGGTGTGAGTTGCCTACATATACTTAAAACAAACAATACTGCAGACAGAGACCGGTAATTTGTAAAAATAATTTATGTTTCACATTCCATCAGTGATTGAGAATTCCTTATTCCTTATTCAAAATATCTGAGAAAGAGTGCCTTGTATAGAATCGAGGCGGTCTTTTCTCTAATTATTGGTATAGCAATCAGAACTCATTGCCAACGTTCCATTTGAAGTTCCATTTGAAGTCAGCAAAGGCTGAATTATAGCGTTCAATGCACACTTGGCGTTAGGCAACCCATGTAGCCTACAAATTTCAGTACAAGCAAATTCCAATACATGGAATAAATAATATAAGCAATATATATAAGAAAGCCAACCTTATCCTTTATACTAAAGAAGCACCCGTCTCTACTCCCTGCTCTCAGGTTGTTCATGATCATTCTTCCCCATCAAGTTTCCCTTTGTTGCTAAATCCAACTATTTACCAGAATTACTTTTTTATTCATAACTTCCAATTTGTGTATTTCCTGTTGTTTTTTCGGTTGACAATTCATTCGTTTTGTGAGCGGTCCTCACTGTTAACATCACAGTAGAAGGACTGTGATGAAATACTCTCATCTGATTCAGCATCGAATAGCTCAGGTGCCAATGGTAGACAAATTAAATAATTCAGAGGGATACCACCAGATTATATCTATAATTATTCATCCGTTACAGTGTTAACGGGTATTGGAATTTACCGGAATTGAATTACCTGAACTCGGCATTTCGCCATTGCTTTAGTGAACTTGCTTTACCCTTCCGAGCTTGATCGGAGAGCCTAGCGAATACATAATACATAAATAGTTGATTTCCATGTCACAATTACCTACACAGCACAGCTGAACATCCAGTGAACAGACCCCTGTGTGTTCGCTAGAGGAAAGAGTTACCATTTCCATTTAAACACAAGCTTTGCACTAAAGCAGCTATTTTAAATCACATCAGTGAGAGGGAGATTCTCAAAACACACAAGTCCTTTTGTTTACAAGGAAGCATTACACCTCTTCTTTATTTATAGAAAAGGCATTTGAATATGGCTTCTAAGTGCTTTTTCCTTCCGCTTTTCAAGTAATCAAGGATACTGAGCGTACTATATAAATATCTGGGGAAAAAAGAACTTTGTCCCACGTTTAATAGGACCAGAGTGGAATTCTTTAAAATAGAACCACATCTGCTACCGGTTGCAGCTTTCCCTTCCTAAGAAAATTGTATTTTATCACCGTATAATAATTACTTGACTCTTCAGAGGCTACTCTAAAGAAGACTGTGAAGCAGCCGAAAGATAAAACTGGAAGATGATTTTTACACGTGGGTCATTTTGCCAGGAACATATTAAACGCCATAATGGCACTCCCAAGGGTCAAGGGGCTTATGGATGTTCACTAAGAGTATCTGGAAAATCACTTACATGGCAGCTTAAATCCTTTAATAAGATAACCCCTCTGAAGCCAGTATTTAAGCAAGAAGAGATTCACCAACCGGCACTCTATGGAACTCCCAACAATCATGTAAATAAAGAGTCCATCTTTATTGTAAATCCTTAAAAATCAGTACAGCGAGGGATACAAAACTTAGAGAAACGTAACAAATGTGTTCACTCAAAGCAATGTTTTTCATCAAAGACACACGCATGGAAACTCAAAGTAAGTAAAAGCTGGGGCCACGGGGTCAATGAGAGCCCCGAGTTTATCACGCGTGCCTGGGCCTAACCCAAGATTCTGTGCATCTCTGCCTAGACACAAGCAGTTTATTGAGTGTTTATTTGAGATGTCGGTGTGCAAGCTGAGATATCCGAAAATTGTAGGACTTGAGGACTGTTGTTCCAGTTTACCTATAGCCACGTGACTGGTTGTGGCATTTTAAAGGCAATTGTTAAGTTACATGTATGCCTTTTTCTTGGGGCATCAGTGAAGCAAACAATGTTTGCTTCACTGAGCACCTTCTTTTAAGCAATGTGCGAAGATTCGCTTTACTTTTCTGGAGGATGGTCCCCGTCTCCTGGCTGGCAGATTTGGAGTTCTACTGCGCGTGCGTATACTCCTAGGATATTCTCCCCTACTGGCCATGTTAAGGGTTAAAACCAGTTGAGACCCATCCAGGACAACGACTTCACATCCAAACACTCCATAAAGCATTGAGAATTGATCACTGGGAAGATGACGGCCATCCTAAGAGCTGTGCTCCCAGCATGGTGCCACAGCCCTCGAAGACCAGGAGCATTAACCCATTCATCAACCAGCAAAACTATAACTAGAGCTTAAACCAGGTAGCTCCCTAGCCGTTATGGAATTGCAATTGCCGTGATGACTAGCTGAGCACCCTGTGAGTTATGGTCCTGTACTAATTTAATGTCAGCTTGATGAGTATCTTGGGAGTTGTAGTTCAACAACCGCTGGAAATTTGGCTTTTGGCTGCCTCTGGTCAATTTTCATCTCACAAAAAAAACAAAAAAATGTTATTCTTTGCTTCTCGGGCAGGCAGTAATGGGTTAAGCTGTGGAGCAGCTCTTTGTACGTGTACCAGGCACACTCCTGAGGGCTGTGGCCAAGTTCCGAGCAGTCGAAAATCCCACGCTGCTCCACACAAAATAACTTACATTGCAGATTTTGGGCGGGGACGAGTAAAATGTGCCTCTGTTCGCTGCGCTGTGGCCTCAGGGTGCATATTTTTGTAATTAGGCCTTTTCTGCTCAGCAATTTTGCAGCTGTGATGACATTTGGGTGTCGCCCCCTTGTTTCTCACGCTTTCCTTGCCAAGCCGTCTAGCCGTTGGTCAGCAGCCAAGGGTGAGGTCTGGAGAGCCCCCGCTCCTTGTGTACATGGGGAAGTGAGACATGGTTTCCCTTGACAGTTTTCCTGACAAGGTCATCACTGCAGGCTCAGCCCTCCCTGATCACACTGACAGCAGTGAAACAGATTAGGAAGGAAAGGAAGGAAAAGAGGCAAGTTATAAAGCCCCCTCCTCTTTTTCATATTTTTACTTACCATAATTATATCAACGGTGGAGGACGGACTGGAGCTACAAAAAAACCCAGAAGTAAAGCAATATTCACAAACTAATATTTCATGTGTGTCTCCTACTCTTCCATATCCACCAAGTGTCCCTACTGGAGATGAACAGCCCGTACATAGGACCCAAAACCTTCTGTCTCTCTTTCCTCCCCTGATGGCCTTCTTTTCTAGCAGCTCAGAATGTTTGCTGGGGATGAGGGTATCGCAGGGAAAAGTCACAATAATGTGCATGGAAAGAGCAGGGAATGTGTTTATAAATGAAGTGTCTAATGGAAGTCATTTGAAACTTGTAACCACCTTGGCCAACCTATTAGAATATTAGTTAAAAAGAAGACTGGTTCTTAGGGTTCCTAAACATTAAAGAGATGGTTTGGTACTAAAATAAGTGCTGTATATACTAAAACACAAACTTAAGAACCTAACATATGTATCATGGATATTTTTAATGATGTACAAATTATAAGCAATATTTTCAGTGAAAGTGTCAGATGGAAAATATCACTCTCCCCACCCAGAGATTTGGTGCCCCAGAGGCACCACTAAACAGCCAGTGCCACTCAAGCATTACATGCTACTGCTACCCAACATACTCATAATTAAATTGCATGTACACTCATATTCTGTTATTGATCATATGTACATGATCAATGTAAATAATTAGGGATGGGATCGAGCTGCTCAGGAGAACTGTGTTGTAAATCACATTGTATGGTGACACGTTGGGAACTTACTGGGTTTCACCTGGAGCCTTCGGGTAAAACATTGTATCCTAGTGGGTAAAGTTTTGTGTCTCTAGGCGAGGGAGCAGCATTTTGCCCACACACATTACACTGGCTCTGCCCCACCCCTATGCAAGTCTAGCCATGCCCCTAACAGAGGCCACACCCACTTCCTCACCCCTATAAAAGCAGGAGAGGGGGCGATAGAAGCAGCTGTCTCTGGGAGTTTCCCAGCTGTACTAAGTACTATAGGTATTAATAATATATATATATATATATATATATTAGGTGTAGTGTACTCTGGGGAATGCTGATCTGTCTCTAGTATAATATTAGTATATCTTCCCAATGGCCAACACTTACTCACCAACGTGATTATAGTATTATAGTTATAGACATAGAATTGTCTATAAATAAGTCTAGAAATGGCTATTCCATGAAACAACATTATATCTTCATGTACAGGTGATATAGTGTGCAAAATAAATAAGCAAATCAACATTGTAACTCCACGAATGCAAACTCAATGGCTGAGTTGGCTTTCAAGACAGGGTGGGAAGCTTATACTGAAATGGTTAGGAGACATTAAGAGCAGCAATCCTGAATGTGTTCTGGATAAGCTGCAATGGGTTAAAATGTGGTTTGTGAGCAATTTCAGCCCTGTGCCTGGATTAATCATTTTCATCAAAAGGTATGCTGGGATTAAATAAACCATTTTATTATCATTTATAAAATGCAAACGTATTAAGAAGCGCAGAATAAAAGGGAACAAAGCATATTAGTTTGGCCAGTGTCTAGGTTCCGTCCTGAATTTTTCTTGCTATTGTATTTTAACACTATTAATGCCAGAGACTGGTAGATCTGCACGTCTCATGCACCTCGATTCTGTCTAACCTAATCCTTTCTGGCCCTCAGCGCGGTAATGAGAATAGCAAATTAAGAGTTAGTGATGCATTCATCTTAACCCAGTAAATGAACCCCATAGACCATTAATTGCGTCTTACTTCAGTTATCACCGTAATATATAGAGGGCTTGATCATCTCCCTCCCCTGCTGGCCATTATCTCCTTTATACTGCACAATGTCTGCCCTACTTTGATCTTCTCTCTTGTTCTCATTTATAATAAACTAGAAAAAAAGTTTTCCAAGGTTGTGTCTGGTAGGGTGAATGCATGTGAGGGACTGGGGAAGCTGGCTTACTGAAGCAGCAGAACGGTAGGTGGGTGAAATACAGGGCTGGATTGGCAAAGACCGGGCAGTCCTGGCACTTTGGGGCCAGTGGCCGACTGATGACATGTGGCCACCAGCTGGATGTGAGCGGCCACTTGCTATGTTTTTATTGCTCAGGTAGTGTTCGGCATGGGATATGCAGCTGCTGGCCAAACGCTGGAGCGGCAGATTGGTTGAGTGGCATGGTATGCCGATCGGGCATTAGCCAGTCCAAGCCTTGAGAAAAATATATATTCTAAATATATGAATTCTAAATGCTACCGGGGAAGCAGCTAGAATTCAGAGCTGTACAGTTTTAAATGGTTTGTCTCATAACCGTAGCCTGAACTTTCCCCATAAGCTTCCCCCGTAAGATGGATATTTTAAAATAAGCATATGTGGATTCTTTTAATATGCCTATCAATCTTTAACTGGCACTGGGGTGTAATACATTACAACCGAAGCTGAGGTTGGAGTCAAAGCTCCCAGAGAAAGTAATATTTGAGAGCTATTTTTCTTCCCAGTTATTTTATTGCTTTTGCAGAATTTGCATTATTACTCCAATGTGCAGCTTTGTTTATGGGGAGGGGGTTATATCCCACTAAATCTACCCAGTGACTGATCCACCTGTGTTTGGGAACGCTCTGAACACCTGCATGGGTGGGGGTGGCGTGAGGACCAAGACTACATACAGTCCATTCTGCAGCTTTGGGGATAATTTACTAAATAGCAAGTGGCGGGTGAGTCCTAGTGAGATCAAACACTTCTGTAAACTATGAATGGCTAACATCGGCGTCTCTCCTCCAAGAAGGGCCACATTGGAGCGTTAAAGTAGTGAGATGATCTGCACTTGAGCCAACCCAGAGTCACCCAGCGGATACAGAGAAAGGCCCGCTCCCCTTCTCTATACTTGTAGCGCTGGTTGGTGCGTGATAGTGAAATGTATCCCTTTAGCCTGGTCCCAATCCCCTCTGAACTATGGAATCATTTGTTACCTAACCATCCTTTTGACTCTTAAGGCGTTATTATATCTCACTGCTCTTAATGTCTGTTTAGAGAAGCCTTTTCTCCTAACCCACCTTCGTAATCCTGCATATTATGCTCTGCTGTAGATGATTATTACCTCTCCCACCGCTACACTACACTCTTACCTCCCTCTCTCTCACCTCCCATCCATCTGCCTCCTTCCTCGCTCCCCCCCAGCACATTGTTCCCAGAGCAGCTAAACGGCAGAGCAGGGAGGCCCTGGCACTGGATGGCTTCTACCTCTGAGGAGGTGTTGACCCCCCACTCCCTCCCTGCTTCCTCCCAGAGGTTCCTCCTGGAGAATTTAATGACGTTCAAAGATTAAAGTCCCCCCCACAGCTCCAGCCCCCGAGACGCTCCCCCTCCCCTCACATCTTCCTCTCACCGCCTCAGCTGCAGGCCGGAAACAACACTCCAGCTGCTGCTTATTACAGGAGGAATGTCTGTCTGGGGAAAGTGAGAAGGCTGCCAGATATCACTCAGAGTAGCTAACCGTATGGGTGGATTTTATTTGTCTAACCGCCAACAACGTGCGCAGTGCTTGGCCAGAGAAATGATGCATAGAAGGAGAGCACGCGTGAAAAAGGATACAAGATAATGTACAGGGGGGATTTCTAGCTCCAAGAGCTTACAATCTAAACAATGTAGAAGGGTCTGCCAGCCAGTAGCACAAACAGACAGTCACTAGTCCTCCAGGGAAAAAGCCAATAGTAACGGTCTACATTGTGTCTCGGAGACACAAGATTTCCGACACTGATTTAGAGCTTCTTAATTTGAATAAAATTGCTGTTTTTACTGTGGTGGAAAAATGACTTAAATATCAATACATATCACCTGTTTGAAAGGCTGCTCCATCTGTTATGGATTACACCTGTGCTGTTACGCTCAGCCCCTTTCTTCGGGGGAATCAGATCGACATTATTATTTTTATCGGTGCTAATGAGCGATGCAGGCAGCTGAGAAATCAAACGGCAATGATTAAAATTCTTCAGGGTTGAAGGGAAATTATACTAAGGCTGAAAAATGTTGATGTTTATCAGCACGGCTACATTAACGTCTACAATCTCAAAGGCAGTGACGCCAAGCGCAAATCAGCGAGGCGTGCAGGGAATCTTTGAGTCGGCATGTCTGCTTTGCTATCCTTGCAAGCTCTACATCCAAAAAAACCTCTTTGTTAAGAAGCACCTATGATGCCAAAAAATCCATCTATTTCAACCATTTTGATTGAGCCACCGGCATTCAAGCAGGGATATCGGTGGGCATGATGGGATCTGCCATTGCTGCAACCACAACAATACTGAAGACAGCGGATTTAGTTTCTATAATTAAATAAAATGCAGGAGAGAATGCCCACAAACCATCATCCTGTGAGATTTGCTACATTCCCGACGTTATTACTGCCAGCTTTATTTGCATTAGAATCATTGTGAAAACCATGATTGTGTGATGCTGGAGAAATACAGGGGTAGACCGGGTAGTATTTATTCTTATTTATAAAGTGTTTCCCACTGCCAAATAATAAAACTGAGACAAAGCTAGGCACATTTAAATAACAAAGTAGATGCAAGATACAACCAAATCATTGAGACAAATCATTGCACATTAAAAGTTGGTGGATAAGTGGAGGAGCCTCCAAGCAGGAGTGGTCGAGGTTTATACAGCAAGGGAATTTGAACATGCATGGAATAGGGATATTGCTATCCTGAATCTACGATTAGACCAGTGACTGATTAATGTTGGAGTCTTTACAGCAGGAAAAAAACAGGTAGACTATATGAGCCGAATGGTTCTTATCTACCGTCAAATATGGTTTCTATATAAAATTATTTTAAGAAAAACATAATTCTCTCAAGTTCAGTATGTACCAGATTGATCAACAAATTCTCTTAAAGTTTGATACAGTATGATTATGTAATTAAAGCCTGTCTTGATGAACGATATAATTTATGATTTGCGTTATCACACCATTAGCAAGCATTGTCACGCATACTTCAGCGTAAAACAGCGGAGTCCCACTGTGTACCGTGAGGCATTAATAAAAGTAACCCCTACCATATCTGCAAACACCTCTCTACACTGTCAATTACTTGAAAGGCTGTGGGACAGGCTGTGATATGTTGGGTTTGAATAGAAGACATGATGTGACGCAGGGCTTACTCTAGGGCTGTATGAATGAATCAGAAGAGGCTTTATAATTTACCATATAATGAGTGCTTCCCCTTCATTCTCTGCAGATCCTGACAGTTGAAAATCCTTTACTCTCATAAACCAGCTTGGGGCTAATTTAATTTTTTAAGATCTTGCAGCCTGTTGTTAGACGAAGGTCTCCTGATATCACCCACGTGCCACATACTGTCTGCTGCTCTATGTTCCAGACACCAGCATGTCACACAGTGTGAAAGTGATAAGTAAGACACAGATTAAACAGATTGATAGAGACTTTTAACCATTCCTTTTTGCTTCTTGCATTGGTAATACTGTCTTCTTTTCCGTGAGTTTCTGTGAGTTAAGCAAACAGGGATAAGATTCAGACTTTAGCTTGAACACCAATACTGTTTTGTCCTTTTTATTCCAACATAATCCTTATCTGTATTCTTTGTCTCATATGTTTAACAATTAAGTCAGAGAACTTAAAGGTGTTTGGTGCCATAGCCATCTATAAAGGCAGAGGTTGTGAAACATCTTAATATTGAACATATATAACCCCCCCACCATTTCTGGACCCCAATGCAGGACACCTTTGTTAAGAATGTGGTTGGGGTGAAGCAGATGTGTATTTGAATGTGCTTGGTTAGAGACAGGGCCAGGACCATCAACCTACCTTAACATTGTGTCGTATATCAAATCAGAATGACAGGATATGACATCATAACGAAGTGTTCGGCTTCAATGCATCACAAGGGGGTCACATGTGAGCTGAGATTGAGGTTTGTGCTGAAAAAACTGATCTCCCCAACCAGCCTATGATCACCACTGCCGGCAAAAGCAGGAAAGAAGGGCAGCTGCACAATGGCTGACAATCTGGACTATCCCACATTAAATGGTACACCTGGGAGGTATGTATAACATGGAAACCACCAAGCTACTTACTCATTGGGGTTGGCCCTTCACAGTGAATTGTGAAGTAGGGCAATTGAAATGGCAACGTTCCTGTAAAATGCCATTTTAGTGGACTGTAGATATAAGTAAATACCACACCATTCCATATGTGAAAGGATTCCAGTCTGGGATATACAATGGCAAGAAAAAGTAAGTGAACCCTTTGGAATTACCAGCATTTATGTATAAATTTGACTTAAAATATGATATGATCTAAGTTACAATAATCAATAAACACAATCTATTTTAACTAATAACATGCAAATTATTGTATTGTTCTTGTTCATATTAGTTAAATACATAATTTAACCATTGATAGTGTGGTTTGGAAATAGTATGTGAACCCCTAGGCTAATCACTTCAACGAAAGCTAATTGGAGTCAGGAGTTAGCAAACCCAAAGTCCAATCAATGAAACATGATTGGAGTGTTTAAGAGCTAAAAAAACACTCAACAAGCATCTTCTGATCTCAGAAGACCTACAATCAAAAGTTGTTGATTTGCATAAATCAGGAAAGGGTTACAAATAACCCTTTCTTCAGGACCCTGTCACCGCCAAGATGCTGGACCGCGGGCCTTCCCGAGTCCAGTGCCCATCGGGGGTTCCGGAGAGGTAAACGAGGGTCCCATTTGCAGGGCAAAACAAAGGGCACAAGCTATAGGTAATTTTAGTTAGTGAATTTGGATATATTAAATGGATCTATAAGGTAATCAGGGATAATTTGAAATGGTTAATTAAAACCAAGAAACGGTTTGCTATTGTGAGCCATTTACACGCTGTAATAGCACTGTATAGAGAAAGGGTGTTCATTCCTTTAGGGATCTTATAAATTTGCTCAAGGTTTATAGAACCCAATCCCTATGTCAAAGTTAATGCAATAATAATAGATGTGCCAGGTTCAATTTGAAGGAAGCTCATTTACTGCAGACATTCTCACACCTTCAAATAATTAGTTGCCTCGTAGACATGGATACAGGCTTTGAAACTTGTTATACATAGTAAGCTTTCAATTCCGCCAAGCTCGTTAGATACCTACTTTCTTCATGTCCAGGTTTAATTTATGCAATATGAATCCATCCGTGCATTTCTGGCTGCGCTCAGGCTGAAGACCCAAGATGTTTAGTGCGATTCATGAGTCCTCAATAACCAATCCCAAACTGACTCAATAATCAAGTTAAAAGCTTTTATCTTCATAGCTATTCCAACTCTAAGAAATGAATTAAAGGCTAATTGGCAAATTCAGACTCATAAACGTGTATTTATTATAGTGACCTTTTATTTCAATATCTATAATCTGTCATCCTATAATACTCCTAGAGTAGCTAAGGTTGTTCCATGTGATATATACTTGTTTTTGATGGGTGTTCACATGTTCTTATTGAGAAGAATTTGATGCCTATACACCAAAGTAATGGGGCATTCACAATGCCCATTAGCAGATACTGAGTACAAGCCATTATCTTCATATCCCCGTATATTACATTTGGGATTATTATAAGGATCCAAAAAAATAAAGGTTAAAGAATCAATTCAATCAAAATATCCAAAATAATACATTAGTCAATAGATTATAAAAAGCAGGTATTGGAATGTCGGTTGCCCCTTCGGCTGTTGAAGTTTCATGACAATTGACTGAACGCATCTACTACAAACCATGAAAGGTGGAGAAAAGTGCCAAATGGATAAAAAGGATTCTGTTGAACCCCTCTATGCATATTTTTTGGGCAAAGGGTATGATATAAGGTGACACCCAGCTTGACTAGACTGTTCCTTTAATGGGTAGGAACTTGTTTTGAACAGACATTCTAAGACTATGATGGAAAGTTCTAATTTATTAAAGTGAGTTAAGGGAAGTCTGAAATATTTAGTATATCTTTGTCTGACCCCAGAATGTTTTTCACATTTGTCTGGTGCTTTCGTATTTGACTTCATCTTGAATCCTGACTTCTTTGAGTATTATACAAGGCTGCCCATATGTGGTATTTCTACTAGATGCCCAGATCTTTAATTTTATAAAATGGGAAATAGTTGACTAGGAGGCTGGAGACAGCTTCCTCTTGTGATGAAGAACTGAGAATATACAAACTGAATTGAACCTCTTGTGAGATATCACCTCCTTGTAACCTTTCTCCTAAACCTTTAGAAGACTGCCTAGCCGCGTTGTTTTGGCAATTTGAATGAATTCTTCTTGAGTTTGATGGCTTTTGAAAGATATGGAAAGATATAATATAATAGCTGGTTGTAAAGGACCCTATCGAGGCAACCATGGAAAAACACCTGTTAAACACTGTAAAGTAGTTAACTATTTCACCGTTATGTACTTTAAGCAATAAACGTTTACAGAGTTCTCATGAAAGGGAACATCTGTTTTTCAGTTTTCAGTGGGCATATCTGAGTCTATAACTGCTGACAATGGGTTTTTATCACAAGACTTTCTGGTGTTCTACATGTTGGCCACCTATTGGCCATTTAATATACCGGATATTTGTACCAATTAATTTTCATGCTGTAAATTATCATTAGATATAGCTACTACGTAATTGACAGAAAATTGGCTTATCATTGTGCACTTGAGTTGCCATTTATAAGCTCTATGTGACTAAATAACTTAGAGGTTAGACATTTTTAGGCCCATGGCCATTCCTACCATCTACACTTTAGGTAGGATTAATATAAACGTTCTGGATATTTGGGTGTGGGAATGAGTGGAGCCTGGTGGCATGGGCACCTCCATTGGTGCACCAGGCACAGTCCTGGCCTGCTTTATAAAGTCGACAACCCTATTAATTTATCGCCCTTCATGCATATGCATCGGCCATTAGAATGTTGTTATTCACGGAACAAGCAAACAAGTTTTATTTCAAATAAAAACAATTCCTCTGTTCATAAAAAAAACATGATTGTGCTAGTATTTGTTTCTTTGTTAATTTATTCCATCAAACCTTAAATAGCATGGTACAAATTACATTCACAAATAAAAAGATTCCAGTATTTGGAGGGGTGCATTGCTTTCTTCCTTTCTCAAAGTATCCCTGTTGTATATTAGGTTTTAACACGGTTAGAGAAAATTGGATTTTACAATCTTTTATGTTGAAATGATAGCATTTAATAATAAAAGGAGACAGCGGCCTCACACTTAACTGCACTGTAAGTATCCTCGAGAAAGGGATGTAAAAAAAAATCCCTGTTTTAGTACCATTATTTAATCATAACCTACAAGTGTACTGTAACCAGAGAAGGAGGTGCGGATGATAGGGAAGACAAAGAAGACTCTGTGCAATTAACTTTGTGTAAAACTGGCACTCCGAACAAGCCGCATAGCAGGACAAAAGTTGATAGCTTTGGTGTCTCAGTCGGGAGTAAAGATAGCACAGCTGTGGCCAATGCCTTCACATCCCTTTTTCAATAAGTAGAGACCGAGACTCGTCTGCAACCTGCTGATTTATCCAGCCTCCCCACCAAACAGAACAAAGAAGCAAAGTTTTGGTCTCTTCCCCATGTCCCACCAGTCTAGCAGTGTTTATTTTTGGAAGTTTCACTTTGTCCATACTGGTAAATTGCGCAACACACCGCATGAAGCTGCAGCTTGGTGGGATCTCATGTCGCATGAATTAAGTTGTGTGAATCCGCTAAGCATGTTTTTAAAAAGTTCAGTGTTTTTAAAAGATTTTTTAACAATGTATTGCTTTTCCTAGGGGTTATTTTGAGTAAATATTAAAGGCGCAGTTCTCCACTAAAGAAAAATGCATATTAAAGTACTTTGGCAGTATTTAAATATATATTCTTTAAAAAGGATAGATACATACTTACTTTCCTTAGATGAAACCTGCAGCTCTGGTGCTGCAGATTCTTATCTCCTCTGTGAGCCAATGATTATTGCCACTTGAAGTAGCCAATCAGTAGCAGGAAAGCATATTAATTGAAATCATTTAAAAGCATGTGCATGGGGGTCTCATTAGACCCGACCCCCCCCTGTGATGTGGGCGCCCACACTTGTCAATTGGCCTTAAAGTCTCAGGGCTGCCAAGTCACCCCCCGTCTGGCCCTGGCTTCAATGTTCCTATCCTCATGGATAAACGAGTGAAAAACACGGTGCTGGAAGGTGTCCAAAGTTTGGAACACAGGGATCCCTGCTGATTCGCTGTGTTCTTGTATTTACTACACTTCATGATGTCACTTAATAAGTGCATTTATGTCATAGATGCTGTAATTATGTATAACCTTCTTGAAATATTTCTAGAGCGCTTTTTAAGAAAAAAACATAAGGACATTTGAAAGTAATTGTATATACTAATGAAATATCTAGAAAATGTATACATCACAGTATATTTTATATGTAGCATTTTGTTGTTTTCTATATGCCATTGGCAAGCAACTGACAAATGCTCTGCCCCTGTATGCATACCCCAATGTAGCCCTTGTGACCCCAGGATATGTTATGAAAGTCACATATAGTCCATTCATTGGACTAAGTAGATAGATCAAGTAAGAATATTTATACATTTGCTAGTGATTTAGCTCACACAAATATATACGGAATATAATTCTTCTGTAGATGACAGGTCCACTTTGTGACGTAGACAAAATTCTATGTGGTTATTCTTAAGCAAAGTCATCTTGTCATCTTGCGGGTCAGAAAAACAAATTTGTGACAAACTGAAGGGTTGGGGGTCTTTGGTTGGTCTTAGGGGGTAAACATACAATTGTGAAATATATGGTAACAATTATTATAACAGAACCACTTAAATGCACACACTGTAAGTTTAATGGCTGTAATAACAGTGTTGCCTTTGAAGGGAGCACATTTGACTAAGAATGTGACCTTAGGAGAAAGACAAATGCTTTTTTTTCTTTTTTTGTCCAGACGTTAATTCCCTAGCGGTTTCTCACAAGGTCCAGTACTAGTAATCACACAGGGTTCTGACAATATAGGATGCGATACGTAGAATCGCTTTCAATCTCTGGTACTGTGAAATTGGTCATTGATATTCTTATGATGTATTTATTTATTTCGAGAAGCAATACAGTAAAGAAAGAAGGTCACGTGTCTCATATATGTACACGTACATCCTCGTAAAGGGATACTCAAACGGCCCCAGCAGTCCACTGAACAAAGAATGCATATTAAAGTACTTGAGTGTGCGTTCATTAAACCTACAAAACAAACCGACAAATACATAAATAAAATAAATGACTTACTTTAAGGAGAAGCTGCAACTCCAGATCTGCAACTCAACATTAAGTTTATTGTTTCTTGTGACAAGGGGACATGCTTGATTTAAGATGTCCTTCCTCCCATGCAAAAATTTTACATATATAGATTTAATGAGGTACTTCCCTATCTTTGGTACCCCAGTACCATGCTATGGGGATTCCTAGACACCTCTGCTTTTTGACTTTAGAAGTGATGAACCCCACTGATGCCCGCAAATGAGGTCAGACCTGGGGTGCCCCAACACTTTAAGATCATTGGGTGGATATTTGCTGTCACACACTAAGAAACAGGATCTGTCGTGGCAATGAAGGTACATGGGGGTGGCAAGTTCATATGAAGTGCCAATCTGTTGTGACATTGTACAAGACTGCTGGCGAAGGCTACATCACTTCTTGTCAAGGCTGTCCCTTTCATATAAGGCACAAATAAATTTGTAGGGCATAACATAATATTACATACAGTATAACACACGACACGGGTGGAATAAACAAGACACCTAAGCCACTAAGTTAACAAAGAGTTGCTATCAGCCATTACACTTCCTCTCACTAGCCTGGTATAAACCCCTGCGCAGCCTGTGACTGGGAACACAAGCCTATGTAACACGGAGGGAAAGTGAAGCAGAGGAACAGGAAGGAGCCTCAACAGCCAATCAGAGGCTGTCTGTCACCTTAAGCCCTCCCGCTCTTCCCGGCTGGTTGTAGGTGGGCCCTGGGAGAGAGGAGCCGACTCAGGTACACACTGAGTAGATTATGTTCTGCTTAAGTAAAAATAATACCATTATGTTCCCATTTAGAACTGAAGAATAGATTACTGATATGTTTTCTTTACTTTTAATAAAATTGCAGTGAGGGCAGCAGAAAATTAACTTTTGAGGTCATGTACAAAAAAAAATTAAAAAGAAGTGAAAATGCCTTTAAAAATAAGATGCATCTCAGAAATAATGCAAACTGGTGACCTCATGCCACATTCCAAATAAGGTAAAATGACATATGATTATTTCTCTGCAAATCAATATCAAAATATGTATTTAATCGTGTCTATCACGTGTACTGATACTGTAGATAACCGTATTTATTATTAAAAAAAAATCTCTATAGTCCACTAAATTGTAACCTTGCGAGCCGGGTGGTAACACAGGTAGGGCTTTTTTTTTTTTTTTTTTACAATTTTCCCCAAATATATTGGATTGATAAAATCTTTTTAACAGTGTAGATTTAACCTTTGTTGATGTTGGCAGAGGTGAGCATTTAACATTTCTTTAGCAACTAGCATTTGTCTGCTTTTACTTTATATTTTTTTGCTTGTCTTTATTTTTTTGTTTATGTTTACTCCGGCATAACTGGTAGAGGCTAATACAGTGGGGTAGATATAAAGCTATCCTGAATCTAAGACAAGCCCAATGACAGATTAACGTTTAAGTCTTTACATCAGCAAAAATGGGCAGATTAGATGGGGTAAATTATATGTTTCTATGTTACTTCTAAATAGATTTAGACATAATATAAGCGCCCAAGATTAACATATATGTATGTTCTATACAATTCTCCGCATATTACTAATTCAGTATATATATATATATATATATATATATAAATAAATATATATATATATATTTCAGTATATATATATATATATATATATATATATATATAATGACTTAAAAAATAATTAAGAAAAAGAAAATCAGGAATCCATTATGCAATTACAGTAAAATATGAAAAGTACACATTTTTATTGCAAAATCCTAGTTCTTAGTAATGTGTCACCCTAAAAAAGTATCATGTCTAGATGAGAAATGGTTGTCTCTGCTTCTTCTATTCAACAAAGTCATGCAGTAACAAATATTAAACACTTCTTAATAACTCTTCTGTGCTGAACAAGAAGTCCGTTACCAATGACTAAATGCCTTTAAGAAGGCATCCCTCTTTATTCCTGGTTTTAAACAACTGGCGTTCCACAATAGGGCTTGCTGATTGTTTCATTGGTCTGATTTATACACTCCTTTAAAAAGCCCTAATGAATAATTCACAGTTATCATTTAGACAGGATTCAGAGTTTTCTGATGTTTTCCTTGAACCTTTCAAACATTGCCGGTCACCCCATTGATGAAGGATTTCGGATGAAGAGGCATGAATGGAAGTAGAGCGTAGAAAAACACACAACAAGAGAGATGGCTGTATGCTCTTCTGTCAGCTTGATAAATATAATGTGTCACCAATTAAAACCCCATTGCTGTTTTCTGATTCACTCATCGCCTTGTTCACCATTACTTAGTGGGGTGGCTCTTCTACTTTGCAAAGGCCTCTGGTATCATTGTTAGCCAAACTGGGGCTGCCTTTTCCCATCGGAGTCAATTTCAGAGTGGTGCATTGGCATGTAAATAAGTTATTCATTCCACATCACTTTCTAATAGAAAAATGACCAGAAAAGTCTTTGATTTCCAGGTTTTTTTCCCATTGCCGTCAAAAGAAGACAATTATATCAATAGTTTTATTTTTTCCTCTCTTTGTTTGAAGCATTCTTATGTAAATAGGCAAAAGAGTGACTTATTGTGCAGGATGTGAAGACTGACCTCTATAAATGAAAAAGGGGTGATTCCTTCACATAAGGAAATAAACTTTAGATACGTTTTTAATTATTCATTTAGGAGCACCATATTAACAAAAGGATTATAATTTGGACAACGTGGTTTTACCCAATCCAAATATTTATTGTATTCATGTTAATCCCCAGAACCCATTTAGTCGAGTCTGTAAAACTTGACAACAAGACTACAAACTACTTTGGAATGTATCGCCAAATAAAGAACGTCCATATTTGGTTTAAATAGATAGATTTATTATGGAATCTATTGATTACAAAGATGGTGTGATTTCCCTGGATCTGCAGGGAGGTAATGTGGGGTCAAGGATCGATAAATGTATCAGGACCTAACAACCTCAAATTTTCCACCACTAGGAAGAACTTAGTAGCAATTTCCATCGTGAATACAACTGCTGCCTGAGTCCATCATTGTCAATATAATAAGATGTAATCTGCTAGGAAAACCGATCTAAAAGTCTAAAACAAAGGATTAAGTCAATATTTTTTGCATTTTCCATGTTGTGAGCACCAGAAATGTAGATAATGGATTTGGAAAACAAAACATGTAGTAGGTACGTTTGGCCAATTAGAGGACCACAATTTTTTTTACTACAAAAAAGGACCACCTAACCATGAAAGTGTCACACCTAGCTATTTTACAGAAACTTGGTTTCTTCTCAGATTTCATGTGCATGCACTGGACCTCTCCAGATCTACCTGGGGGCTTTAGGTATAACAAATTATTCTGATTACTGGGCCTCCAACAGATTGATAAACTGAGGGAGCGGCATTTATATTTTTTCGGTATATGTAAAGCTCGATTGATCTATACCCCGTGCTAGCTATAAAGGCCAGCTCAGGTGAATTTGTTTATTCACTACATTGAGCATAGTTCTACATCAAGTAAGTGCTTTTTATGTACATATTTATATTTTGTGAGGAATGCGTAATAAAGTACTCACAAAATAACTATCCCTTTAAACAGTGGCTTGCGCTCAGTTGTAGCACCTATAGCTCCATGATCTAGCCACTGTCATTGATGCAAAGGACAGCTGAGAGGTTCCTTTAAATTATCTTCTTTCCTGCTACTGATTGGCTTCTTGAAGCTTGAAAACACACATCAACTAGAAATGTGCTAGATTATTTGTTCTCAGGCAAAGAACATAGAATTCCTGGCTTTCTCCACTCTTATGATCCTAGCTCCTCACCAAGCACAGCCGTAGACTTAATACGTGCATTTGAGGTGAGATTCATATTTTCCTTTTAAATTGTAGATTGGCGAGTCGTTATTCCATTGATGACCTTAGTGAGATCATTTTACTAATATTCTAATGGTTGTTATTCCCAGGACCGCTTCGCAGATAACAGAACTGTTATGAGATTTCCAAGAATCCAAGAGAGTATTGTATTTCATCTTTCAGATTATTGTGAACAGATTTAAATGATTCCCTCGCAAAACTGAATTTGTGGGTAATACAAATTGAAACAAAATGGTACGTTTTAAATGTGTATAAATAGGGTGAAATTCCTCCATCCCCCTTCTTGTATTAAATAAATAGTAAAATATACAGAAGCTTTATTTATGAGAATTACTTTAAAAACATATTTAATTCCAACTGCAAGTGCTCTTTGTTTTTTAAAATAGCAGGTGTGACCTGCTTGCTGCGTTACAGACTTCTCCATCCGGATTATCACACACTGTGCTTTTCTCAGAACACGCCAGCAAGACATTATGAAGGAATTAGTATATATAATGAATAAATACTGTTATTATTCGCACTATGCAAGTGAATGTTGCTGTTCAGTATAGAGACCGTGCAATGTATATGGGGAACTGTACTAGAACATGTCATTATTGAAATTACAGTGTTGGAAGATTGCCAGATATATATATTGTTTGCCACATTATAGAGACATAATTGTATCGATTTACTGTCTCAATTAGGCTCCAAGGGTAGATCAACAGCCAATACTTTAGGGTTTATGTCATCGGCATGGGCAAGTTGGCCTTACCTGGATGGAGAGCAGGGGAAAAAGTGTTGTTTTCAGCCTATTAGGGATATACTAGTAATACCATATGCCTATCTTTACACAAAGACCCTAATGCAATGACGGGGGCTACCATAGAAAGGCAAATATTAATTTTCCACATTACGCCATATAAACAAATAAGCGAAATATAGTTTGTAACTTATGCGAATCCTAATATTATTATTTCAAAGACCACATCCGCATTAAAAAGTCATCTTTGTATGGCATAAGAGTATAAAATCCATCTGTGTCTGTGTTATGAATGCGTAATAGGTCATTCTTTTGACTTACCCTAATAAACTATGATAAATAATAGGTCCACAACATTTCATGCTTCCTTTGCCCATACAGATAAATTGCCACCAATCGGTTTCATCGGTTTAAGGAAAGCAGGGTTGACGTGATACATGAAACTGCTGTAATTGATAGTTTTGCATCGAAAGTCAACTCCATTCTCTACCTATCTATGTTAATTGTACCCTTCCCATATGATAGGGGTTAAATTAATGTAAATAGGCAGAGAATGGAGTAGACATGAAATAATACAAGGATTGTATTTTATTACCAATTCTTCCTAACAGAACAAAAACAGTAGATAATCTGGCTAATTTATTAGGTCATATACTTGTTCAGCACTGACAGAGCAGTCTTCTCCTTGGACTAATGTTAATTGACACAAAGTATTCAGCATTCTCCTTTTAACCCTCCCAATGCAACAAAATCCACATTCACTCGCCTTATTAGAAATGGAAAGCTTGTCATGGAAAGTTCTGTAGGGAAGAGAAAAATAAATAAATAAAAAGGGGTGACTAGTGAAAAAAGATAGGGGAAGGGGGAAGGTATCAAGAAGAGGACAAGGAGGGTTATCTGTTGTAAGTCTGTCAAGCAGCATCATCCCAAGAGGTCATGGGGACGGTCGCATTAACCTATTTGGCTGCATGTGCCTCCCTCCTCCATACAGAAGCACCGGGGTGTCAGTAATGTGTGAACAGAGAGTTATTCATCATGGGTATCAAGCTCTGAAAAGATAATCTGGGACGAATTGAGACTTAAGAAACTCATGAGTTTTAGCCCTTTTTTTCTTCTTTTTCCATCAGTTGGGAGACTCATGGGAGCGCCAAGACATCTTATTTCTCTTTAATTTGATGTTTTGGGTATTATTCCTAAAACAAAATGACAGAGGCCAGAGTCTTCGTGAATGTGTGACACTCTTAACCCCCTGCTTGGTGGGCTCATGTTCCCAGAGAATTTAGTGGATATAAAAAGGTTCGCCCACCTTAACTACTTCATTGCTTGGGGATCCTGTCATAGTCATTGACTCATTCATTGCAGTTAAGAATGGCTCGACCCATTTAGCCTGTCTATTTTCCCATGGGATTTCAAACATGTTAGGAACTTCAATCATTGCTCTGAAACCAATAGTGCGGAATAATTATGTATGCATTTCAAGAGATTTTGTTTCTTTACAGTACTGGTGTCTGTCAAGAGATGCTTCCACCATACCTTCAAGAAAGTGGACCAAACCCAAACAGTGTGTTGTCTCTATCTTGTTCTATCGATATCATAAATAAACTGTGTTTATCCTGAACGCTCTTTATATCTCTGAAGCTTCCTCGAAATGTTATACATTGTGATAGATACAAAGTTAAATGCTAATTAAAAATGATTTGACACTATGCTACAAATTATATCTATATCACTTAAGAACATAAAGTGAAGCATTCTATTTACTCAATATTCTTTAAATATTTAAAACATTTGCTGATTTGCAATTTATGCATTTAACCCCTATGTGTATCCTGCAACAACACAAATTAATAAATAACAAAACTACATCTATGGTGGGATATACAAGAAACCTGCAATCCTCGTAATGGGATGAGAACCAAGTCACCAGCTTGTCTGGTAGCAGGGTGCAGCCTGGAAATGAAGACAGGTATATGGAACGTTCAATGTATTCATCATGTTGTAGAACCTTTGATACAACATAATGAGCTTATGCTATTAAATGAAAGTTTAGCATCTTAGGTGACAGATCCACTTTAAAGTAGTTTGAAAAATTATACTTCTATTACCAGCCTTTTGAGCTTAGAAAATAACATTCACCAGTGCATGACTTGCTTCCTCTTACTTATTTGTCAATTTATGTTCCACCATAAAATTGGTATTTTTTTTTTTTGAATTCGTTTGCAGTTTTGGGACTATTATACTATCCCTCAGACTTTTTTCACAACAGAAACTGGTACCCAGAACAAACAAGAATGGTAATAATAGGTTGCTTTTACTATTATCTCCTCTATCCTTTATTATCAAACGTTCTCTACCTTTGGAGAACAAGAAGAGCAAGTGTTTCATGGCCATACACCAAGTGATAAATCTATGCCTCGTTGAACTACTAATAACTTTACCTTGTTGCACTTAAGGGGTTAAACAAAAGGACAGCGCTAAAAGAAAACTTTGAAAAGTGGCACCGGGCTTGATAAACAAACTAGTTATTGTGACGACCTATTCTGAGGGATCCCTTTTATTCAAAGTCGGTAATGAATTCAGGAGAGAGGCCTGTGGAGACATTTACATCTGATTAGAGTTTAATGGTCTGGATCAGGGCTACCATCTGATCTCCATGGGAACCAAGGCTTTCTCAAGATTTTAAACAGGCTGCAATGTCCTTTATTGTCTACTTTAAATGTGCCCTGTGAGCCCAATGGGACGAGAGCTTGTATGTATCAATTTGTTTCCCTCTTTAAGGCATGCCACTGCCAATCCATGAATATATGGAGGCTTCTCTCCCGGCTGGACAAAAGACGGAGCTGACCTGGGTGTCATGGAGACATCAGCTAACGATTCTAAGGAATGGTAACATATGGTCTCCACCTGACCTCTAGAAGAGGCTCACAAAAGACAGCCGCATTACGCACACGGCCAAATGCTTAAACCCTCCTCATTCAAGGCAGAGGGAAAGCAAACTCGAGTTATACACAATATTTTAGCCACTTAAGGAATGCGAAGGGTCTATTGAATGTGAGCCATGTGAGTCTATTACAAGACACTGAAATAGCCAAACATACTATTATATCACATACAAGGAGATGAATAGCTGAGATGGGTTCATGTCAATTAAACTCAATGTCTGTTATATTATAAATCTGGTGCGTTTTTCCTTTGTAAAATGATGACCTTAGTAAACAATTTAATGTGTCTCAAAACTACCGCAATATTGAAAACGAAAAGAATTAGAAGAAAATTAAAAGAAAATTACAAGAATTTAAATTCATTTTAACTAAACGAATGATGAGATTATTAAATTACTACAGTAAAATATAGAAATTCATTTATCAGTAAGAAAATGAAAAGTGCATATATTATATGATAACTAAGAAGTCGGAATGTATGAGAAACCTGAACTCTGTGAAGTTTACTGTTTATAGAGAGTTGATACTGCTCTCAGGTTAGGCTATAGATCTTAATTGGAACTGAAGTGAATTGGAAATTTGCAAGGTGTTTGCTCAAATGTGACTGTTAGGTCCAGTTACTAAAACTAGTGAAGACGTTGTTGGCTGTTAAATATATGGACGCAAATAACAAGGTGCGAGTACGTGCAAGGCCTCTGCACTAGTGCGCACAAGGGCTCTGCACTAGTGCGCACAAGGGCTCTGCACTAGTGGGCACAAGGGCTCTGCACTAGTGCGCACAAGGGCTCTGCACTAGTGCGCACAAGGGCTCTGCACTAGTGGGCACAAGGGCTCTGCACTAGTGCGCACAAGGGCTCTGCACTAGTGCGCACAAGGGCTCTGCACTAGTGGGCACAAGGGCTCTGCACTAGTGCGCACAAGGGCTCTGCACTAGTGCGCACAAGGGCTCTGCAATAGTGCGCACAAGGGCTCTGCAATAGTGCGCACAAGGGCTCTGCACTAGTGCGCACAAGGGCTCTGCACTAGTGCGCACAAGGGCTCTGCACTAGTGTGTGTAAGGCAGACTTAGCATTATTTACATACGCTTTATAGGTTAACACTTGATTTGAAGAGGTTTCTTGGAGTGGTGTAAATGCTCTCCAGTTTTTCACATCTTGGTACATCTCTGTCTGTCGCTTTTAATGATGTCCATCAGACGTAAAATCTTGAGGTTGTATTTTTTATTTCAGAGTGTCTGAAGCCACTACTAGAGTATTAATTATGCCAGCCAGCACTCTCATCACTTTCAAGGATCTCCCTGAATGAGTGTGATGGGACTTCTAGTAAGAAGAAATAGTAAAGATGGCTATAGGTGTGCCAAGTACTGTGGGACTGGGTATATACTTATGTATTTCTTAAAATAGAAGAGAATTACTGAATGCAGCGTAAGGAAAAACCATTAGCTTAATGAACATGAAGAATAGAAATGAGCTTCTCAAGTGGACCCATGAACCTCTTGGGAGTTGTCAGACATCTGCTTTAGACAGGGATAAAAGCTTCAGTTATGTGAACAGGGCACTTAAACAAGACGTCCCCTCTCTCTGCTCCTGTACGCTGTCTCAGTGTCAATCCGCCTGTGTGTCTCCCAAGCTGTCTCGTCCTCATGCTTTATACAGCTCTTTGTGGCTCCTCGTTTTCCTGGCACTGCACGATTGTTCAGCTATTCATCACTTATAATGCTACCTACTAACATGAGAAGATGAGAAAATCTATTATCTATGAAAGATAAGCAGATCATGAATGTGCCCTCAACACACTGGTAGAAGAAAATCTGAAATCATGTAAAACTCAAATGGACAACGTGGTGGAATTTGGTGATCGTTTTTAGCTATTAAATATAGGTCTTTTTCTTTTCGAAGATATTTTCAGAAAATGCGTATTCATTCTGTGCTAGTACTTCATTAACTTCTTTTCGCCAGGAGGTATCCTTACTCTGGAGAAAGAGGCGACATAAACGCACATGATCTTTGTGATTGGTGAGCACTGTGATCATGTGACCTAGAAAGGCTGCTGTTGGTCCTCAGCTCAGGAATGGGGCGCTCATTTCTATTCACTAAAGATGTTCTACACTTTACAGCAGGATTTAAAGCCTGCTTTTTTCATGATAGCACGAAGGCATAAGGAGGTTAACCCAGGAGCACAGCATAGATTATGTTGCACTCAGTCCCATTTTTAGTGGACATTTCTACCTTTGTTCTAGCAGCCACACACAAAAGGTCCTGGGATTCAAGTCAATTGAGTTCTTGCAAGGGAAATGAACATAACTCATAAATACCCAGGAGACACTGATGTGGGCGAATTTCTGTGTGTAACCTCTGGTTGCTAGGTAACAAGTGAAATCTGAAATCTGAAGCAAACACATCAAATATATGATCATAGATCTCACAGTTATAAGTAATTTGTTCTTATTTCTAATTCTCAATAAACTTCTATACATGCCATTCCTCCTAGTATTAATATATATGTTTGCTATCTACTAGCCTTTCCCCTTCCTCCTCTACTTCTGAAATCAACAGTGCACCAGTGGTGAATTTACCTGGGGAGCTGCCCTGGACCTGACCCCCTCTGCAGCCATCATCCTCACTAAAGAGTGCAGGCATATGATGTCATAACCGTTGCTCTGCAATTGAACATTTTGTCCTCAAAGTCGATGTATTAGAACCATGAAAAATGACTTTGACAAGGGCCAAATTGTGATGGCCAGGTGACTGGGTCAGAGCATCTTCAAAATTGCAGTTCTTGTGGGGGGTTCTGCGGTGGTCGGTATCAAAAGTGGTTCAAGGAAGGAAAAGCGGAGAACTGGCGACAGGGTCATGGGCGCCAAGACTCATTGATGCATGTGGGGAGCGAAGGCTGGCCCGTGTGGTCATATCCAACAGACGAGCTACTGTAGCTCAAATAGCTGAAAACATTAATGCTGGTTCTGATAGAAAGGTGTCAGAACACACAGTGCATTACAGGTTGTTGCATCTGAGGCTCCATAGCTGCAGACCGGTCAGGGTGTCCACTGCCGAAAGAGCCTACAATGGGCACGTGAGCATTAGAACTGGACCACAAGGCAATGGAAGAAGGTGGCCTGGTCTGATGAATCAGGTTTTCTTTTACATCACATGGTTGGCCGGGTGCATCGCTTACACATGTCACCAGGATGCACTATGGGAAGAAGGCAAGCCGGCTTTGGGCAATGTTCTGCTGGGAAACCTTGGGTCCTGCCATTTATGTGGATGTTACTTTGACACTTACCATCTACCTAAGCATTGTTGCAGACCATGTACACCTTTTCGTCGACATGTTAGTCCCTTATGCCATTGGCCTCTTTCAGCAGGATAATGCGCCTTGAAACAAAGCAAAAATGGTTCAGCTGTGGTTTAAGGAACACAACACCACGTTCAAGGTTCTTATCTGCCATCAAATTCTATGTTTCTATGTTGAAGTGGGGATATAATGTCATAATTATTTGTCTTAACTGAGGGTGAGAGTTCTGTTCTATTGAAAACATAGATGTACCATAAATAGGGGCAGCAGGAGGATGCAGGGAGGCATTTGGCAGCCAGAGGCCCAATTGTAACAAAACGTGATCTCTGTAGCTACATTATTTGCCAAGTTAATCACAAACTGATATATTGTGCTTTAACAGACTGGAATTCCAAAAA
Source organism: Spea bombifrons (assembly GCF_027358695.1). Taxonomy (NCBI): domain Eukaryota; kingdom Metazoa; phylum Chordata; class Amphibia; order Anura; family Pelobatidae; genus Spea; species Spea bombifrons. The sequence goes on from NC_071098.1 coordinate 10,682,389, forward strand.
AGGACACTAATGAACCCCAACACATTGTGCCCATGCCATGCGTGAAACCATTGTCTCCAGCATATGCTAGCAGAGCTAATTTACTTGGTCTTGCTTTGATTGTCTATGCATTGGAGAAGCAGATGCCAAACACCACTCACCATAATTACGTTCCTGATCGGAGCTGCTTACTTAGAGAGTGCTGTGTCTTACCCATTGCCACGAGAAGTGCAGCTTGTAAAATCAGGTCAGGCTCTCATTTAATTTGTTTATCTAAATAGTATGTTTCCTGGTAGCGTGTGTGCCATGCTTTGATAGGAGAGGTAATCACACGGTGACTATACAGAGAGTAATTGTCCAACATATAATAATAAGATCATAAGGTTCGTTCATACAAGGAACTTGTTTGACATTATCTGCCAAGGTCAATCCTTAGCATAAATACCTGCCACCACGAAACCCTCATTGTTCTTATGTTAAATACGCACGGAATTCCGTATGTTTTACTTATGATTGACGTATCTTTAGCCAATATTTAGGAATTCCAAACTACCTTGACTGAATACATTATGACTATATGACTATAGCTCATTAGAGCAACACTATGTGATATCACTATTTATTCTAGAGAAATATCCTGTATTTATATATATATATATATATATATATATATCGTACAGACTACCATTCAAACGTTTGGGGTAACTTATACATTTCCTTGTTTTTGTCCATTAAAATAAGATGAAATGGATGAGAAAAACAGCGCAAGTTGTTTATGTTGTAAATGACTAATGTAGCTGGAAACAGCTGATTTTTAATGGAATATCTTCATAGGTGTACAGAGGCCCTTTATCACTCCCATCACTCCTGTGTTCCTATGGCACGCTATGCTCACTTACCCAAGTTTGAAAGACTAATTGGTCATTAGAAAACCCTTTTTGCAATTATGTTACAGCCAGCAATTTCCTTGTTTTCCATGATAACCCCAAAGCCCTTTGTGTGTATGTATATATATAGATATATAAATATATATATATATATCTATATACATGTGAGTTTCCAACTGGACATAGATGACAGTAGATCTGTAGAGTACTCACTGCCCTAGTCTAACAGCATTGGTGCATATAGTGATTTTCCTAACTCATTCTGGAGATGTTTCTCACAGCTAATTATAACATTGCAGCTACCCAGACATTTGACAGTGTGGAGTGTGGCTGACAAAGCAATACTGTATCTGTCTGAGCAACAAAGCCATTAACCAATGACAGGCAAATTATATTTCTGGTTCATAACAATGTACCTTCAGCTAAAATCCATTTACTAATCCCCACGTACTTTCACCCATTTCCCCCCATAAATATAAATCCAGCCCTGGCTATAAAGATGTAGCGATTAGCTTGCACTACATCGTGCCCATAAAAAATAATTATTCAACAATCTCCGTTATCTACTGTATATTTACAATTTTTATAGCCCAATCTAAAAAAAAAAGTCAATTATGAATTAACATTCCAAATAAAATGTCATAACACTCGATAGTATCTATGCATCCCCTTTATCTTTGTGATGTCCTTTACTAACTATAAATGGCACCCTATCCCCATCAAATAGCTGTCTCTTTTATCGTCTTTGAAATAATGTCTAAAGCAACCAAGGGGATATGTTCCAAGGCTGACAAAGAAGCCTGGGGGAAAAGATACTAATGCAGCATGTAGCATGTCTTGGAGACATCTCAAGGACAGAGATGTTGCGTTAAGAGACCCTGCCACCAGCACTCTCATCAATTAAGACTTACTCTCTCTCTGGCCATGTTAGAATCTACATAGAGTATGGACCACAGCAGCTCATGCCCACTGATCTCAACTTTATCTCAGAAGCAAGACAAGTTACACTATTCCCAGTTTCAAATAATAGTTTATTCGAAATGATGGCAGAAAAAAAATCTCTCTTGATGATTTTTTTTTATTTCAAGGATATGCTACTTCCCATATGTGAACTGAGTACTATTGACCATATTTTTTTTATTTAATTTTTCTGAAAAATCTTAGAAATCTTCCATTTCTTAAAAAATCTTTAAATAAAGCCTTAATATAATCCTTATACTGTGTTTGATGAAGGGTTGAGCATAAAGCAGAGGCATTATATGCAATGAGAGGTCAGTCAAGTTAGAGGACTAACAACTTATCAAATTTGACTTCAGTCGCATGTCCTCAATTGCTAAAACTAAATGTTATAATATGTAAGTTGTTTGTGAGGGCAAGAGAGTGTGCAATTTTCAATTTAGCTTGTTACTGGCAAGGGTATTCGAGTTGTTTTTTTTACTTTTTGTGAGTTCGATTGTGTCTAACGTGTGTGTATTTGCTGCTAAAACACAATTTTTTTATTTTTGCAAACACTTGCACTTTATTTAATAGATCCCAGTGACTTAACTACAGGGGTTGTTACAGATACAGCTGCCACCCATCACAGATTCATAGAAGTGACTGATCCTCATTCTGGTAACCTCTATATATATCTATATATATATTGGTCTAAAGGCATTCCAGGGATAGCTGTGCCATCATGGCTATGTACATATGGGATGGTTGGAAAAGAGAGACCTGTTTGCTGATTTCCCTGAAGCCAACCAATGATACCTACCTGCATGCAGGGAAAGACATATTGGTGAGATGCTCTAAAGTCAAGCATCCGGCAGTATTAGATATTATTTTGGGTTAACTTATCATGGTTAACTTAAATGTCTTTGCTTTGTCTTTGTATCAGAGCTACTTCATTCACAAAGACAGTCCTTTCTGTGTGATGGAAAGGAATACACCCAGCCAAATAGGGAGTGACCATTACTTGCTGAGAATGTGAAACCACTTCTTAGGAGCGTGACAGTAAAGTCAATTAACCAGCAAACTATCTGTGTAAAATGTACACCCCCCCCCAACAAAAGCAAAACAGTTGGGAAAAAAATACATGTTTTCTGTAAGAATTCTTATTAAATATATAAGGACTATTAACAATCAGCATGACAATAAGGACTACGGTATTAATAAACATATGGGTCATATCTATACTTGAGAACTTTCTGACTCCAACTACCCAGAGCTAACCCCTTACAGGATGCAGGCGGTCCCTCTAAAGTCAGATAGTGGCCCCCATGCTAAACCCAGAGAGTTCCCAGGTAAGGTCACACCCATGGTGCTTTTTATGTGCTCGAGTGGATTGATTGATGGACAGACTGATAGAAAGGGGGTCAGGTAGGTCGGACAGATTGATAGACAGATTTTGTTGCACTACAGCTGAAGATCTCATCATTAAAAGTTCACCATGATGTAAGAACATAAAGTGAGGGGTACCTGGCCTCAATTTACTCTTTGACCTAAATTCACCTATTCTGGTGGCCTAATCTGCATACACCTCTTTTTAACCCTTGTTAACCCTTCAGAGCTACGTGTCAGGGGCATTCAAAATATACTTTTATAATATCAGTAATAAATCCATTGGATTTATTAAGTATTTAGTATATTATGAGAAAAGTAATGTGGGCAGTTTCTTTCTGCGTAAAGGAAGAGATGAGAAAAAGCTTTTCTGTGATTTCCTCGTTGACCTGGTATGGCAGCCTAATTATAAGGCGTGGTGATTTTCAGCAGGGTCATGCCAGGTTGACTTCCCGGTTACTTTTAGGGACAACCAAAAAAAAAAGTTAGAGGTTTTAGGGTATCATTATTATCTTTCCCCGTGTACCCCGCAAATGCCTGGTTTGGGGTTAGCCTTATTCAACCAATATTGCAACCCACCAACTGTGTATGTTCTGGAATTTAAGGTCTATAGATGCATATACATTCTGGAATGCATGTTTAACCTCCAGCATTTTCATGCATAAGTTGCATATGAACCTGGCTCAGTACTTACCAGTGGTTTAGACACCTTCAGTGTTAAATTAGTGAAATGTATATACCTTTTGACCTATACATTAAATGGGGCCAGTTTAGCCTTTTGCTGGAGAAACCTATCAGTGTTGGCCCTTGAGAGTGAGAAAGAGAGTTAAAACCACAACTTTCCTGATAACTCTGCTGGCAACTCTCTCTTTAGTGAATATACTCCATTGAGTGTCTTATTTATAAAAAAAAAAAATCGATTTTGATTTTAACCACCACAGTATATTCTGGTAACCTAGTTGTGTATGAATTAATGTCTACTCAAAATTCCCTACAGTACAATTCTTGTTAACTGAGTGTTCCCTCAGCAATGGCAACTGTAAGTAAAAAAAGGGGGACATGTGCCTTTTCTATTGGGGTCTAAAAATATCTGAGCAACATGTAAATGTCTGCCCTTATCTAATTCTGTCAGAATTTTTTAATCGATATGTGTTCTGTATACCCACAGTCAATGTCGTGACAGTTTGGTGCCCTGATGGCTCTGTAGAAATAGTGGAAAGGTATGTCTGTCATAGGTGTGACACCAGCAAACATGGTGTGTGACGACTCTGTGGGTGTAAGTGACATATTCTACTCCCTTGTCTATCATCTAGGAAGGGTTAAGAAGTATGACTCATTTCTGTCTGTGTGGATTGGAAAGGCTGTCAAGAGAAATAAATGCAAGTGTCTTTATGCAGAAAGCCAACGAAAAAAATTGGTATCCTTGAGAAATTATTGGAAGTGCATATTGCTTCTGGAATCATGATGCTGGGTGTCGATAGGAAAAATGAAGAGCTTATTTGAAGGAACACAATAACTCCTCTTGTAATTTAAGAAAATGATTTTAATAATGCCGCAAAAGAGTAGACTAAAAACAAATAAAATCACAACGGATAATTCATTCATTATAACACATAGACGTGCCATCTGTGATGGAAGAAAAACACAAAATGCATTTACTTCCAAGAAAAAACGCAAACAGCGCCCCTAGTGGCATCTTATAATCAGTATGTCTGTCACCCTAGAATCTTCAAGGGCTTGTAGACTTTTCTTTTCCTAATTAACTCGTATTGTTCTAGGATTCCTGTTGTGTTAAAAAAAAAAGTCAGAACAATATACAGGAGGAAAGAAATGATTTTGCAAGATTTGTTGAAAACACTAAAGGTTAGAATTAAATAAAGATATGAGTTGAACCTGAGTAATGCTGTTGGGTCCTCTAAGTGATGTATTGATAGTGTTTTCTGTCCTAGGCCTTCCCCACGGCGGTACTCTCCTTGTCCCTCAGTACTTACCCCGAGGAGGGTCATTTCATTGCTCTTCATGTCTTTGGATCTCAGTGGTGGGATAGACACAGGCTTCTGTAGGCTAAATGAGCCTGTTACTATGGAGATATCCGATCCCCCCAAACAGGTTCATTGAGTCGCAGTGTAGCTTGGAGCCCAGTTACCCAAAAAAGTTTTCAGCCCATGGTAATATTGCAATGGAGCTGCCGCTCTGGACCCATAATCTGAAGATCAAGTGCTGTATAACATGCGTTCAACAAAAGGGCTTCATAAAAGGACCACAAAAAATGCTGCCTAAAGTGTTTATTGATCTTGACACCAAAAAATATAAATAAAAATGGAATGAAAATGTTCCAATTAGAGGATCTTATTGGGCAATTACACTTCCCAGTTAGGTCTCTCTTTGGGATATAGTTCACAAAATGTGGAGTAAGTATTTAAAATAATTTTGACGGCCATTTGTAACAGTGGTAGAATCACTATGACAACCAAAGTAGTTGGTTTCAATTTACCACCTTGCAGGAGTCCTGCTCTTTCATCCATAACCCTTACATATTTCTTTGATCTTGAGGAAAAAACAAATAAACGAACATTTCATTGGTACAAAGGGGCAGCTCTAGGTTTCTGGGGGCCGTGAACAAGAGGTCCCTTCTCAAATACAAGCAATGAAAATAAATATTACACTAAGGAATGCAATATTTTTGATCGCAAACTCGTACAGTATATGAATTTCTGTATATAAATACATGAAAGCACTTTAACTTTATGAACGATCTGCCACACTGCAATGGGTCTTTCCCATTTCATCTTCTAAGGGGCCCCTTGGTCCAGTGGTGGATGTAAGCAGTTGCTTTGTCTGCGGCGAGTGCCACCGCTGTACATACGTGTGACTAATAAGAGTAAGGTGTGGATATTTGCACAGTACTTTAGCTGTAGAGTGACTGAGGTTACGTGTCGCTCTGCCTCCCTTTCCGTAATTAATACAGTGACTTAGAGGCAGGGTCAGGTTTCCACAGGGAGGGCCCCGCGCTTGCAGCTGTCATACTGCACGCTTCTCACCAGAAGCCACCGCTGTGTCACTTCCCTGAGTTGACTTGTGCCTTGTGTTACAGAGACGTTGTGGCACACCCTGTCTGACAGCCCTAACAGGATACCTTCCTGTGACTGAAATAACAGAGCTGGAGTATGACGTGCTAGAACCCCAAGGGCCGGATCAGAGCATGAGAGTTTCCCAGAAACAAACAGGTCTCTGCTTGCACAGCAGCCACCAGCTGACCTCTTTCCTCAGTGCCCCGTGGTCCCACCCTCGCCAGACCTGTCTGGAATCCATCCTCTACCAGAATAACTCGCACTATTTCATCTATGCTGCATCACCTCTCAGACATGTTTAACCCTTTCAATTACTCAACAAGGGGTCAGCAACAAACTGTACCCCTCTGGCCTCCGAGGTGTTAAAGTCTGAAAAAAAGCAGAATTTATGCACAGTAAAGAAACATGTACAAACATTTATTGGGGACGACTCAGAATGTGATAATGGCAAATAGCCCCACAGATTTATTGGTTTATAAATGGCTTAAACACATTGTACTCACTTTTTATAAGGTATAGTTTTTATCTGCTGCTCAGTTTTCACTGGAAACACCTATATTTGGAAACAAAATGTGTAGTTGGTCCCTCTTTGCAGCTATAACAACTTCTACTCTTCTGGGAAGGCTTTCCACAAGATTTTCTGTGGGATTTTTTGCCCATTCATCCGGTAGAGCATTTGTGAGGTCAGGCACTGATGTTAGAGGAGAAGGACTGGCTCACAATCTCTGTTCCAGTTCATCTAAAAGGTGTTCGAAGGGGTTGAGGTCAGAGCGGCTGGTTAAAGTCTTCCACTCAGAACTCACACAACTATGTCTTTATGGACCTTGCTTTGTGCTCTACGGCACGGTCATGCTGGAATAGAAAAGGTTCCTTTCCCACAAAACTAGAAGCATAGCATTGTCCAAAATGTCTTGGTATGCTGAAGGGGACAGGCCCTGAACATGGACAAGAAAAGAGAACCTGGAATTTTTATATATATATATATATATATATATATATATATATATATATATATATATATATATATATTCATCTTAATGTCCAACATGTGTCTAATTGCTGTTATTGTCTCTGATGTGTTAATGTGTTTATTGGTTTCCCTAGGTTTATTTGTTCTGTCCTATGGTTATCTCTACCTCTCTGCATTCTTCACCTCCAGGCCAATTATTTATGACACCCCACTAAACCCCCATCCTCCTCTTCTCCAATACCATCACTTGTTTTTAAGTTGTGACCTCTGATCAGTATTGCTTCAGACCTGATGAAGAGAGGATAACTCTCGAAAGCTTGTCTTTTGAATATTATGTTAGTCCAAAAAATACAGCTTAACCCATTTACATTATATATATACATGTACAGTACATATATATGTGTGTTCATTTATAGAAAAAATTGCATTTGCAGAAGTTATCAAGTGATATCTTAAAATGTCACACATGTGTGATGTCAAGAGCAGAACGCCAAAGCAAAAGTCACCAATAGAGCCGACTAAACCTATGGGGGGTGTCAGAACCCGAGTACAAATGATGTGTGTATAAATCAGCAAATAATCAACTGAGGCTTAGAATCAGTACTTCTGTCAATATTTTATATTTAATGTAAAGTAGAAAGGGTTAAGGCATAGCAGATACTTTGACTAAATCACCACGGTTCTCGTATGTAAATATTTAAGAGTTACTGCTCCGTCAGGTAATAGCACCATACTTTGTTTTTCCATCCAGTGAACCACAAGTCATCTGCACCTACGTTTGTCAGTAGTACTGGTTTTGTAGCGTGAGTTCACCAGCAGATGATTTACGTAGACATTCCCAACAAAACCACCCAACTGTCCGCAGACACACTGACAGCCTCTGTTTCCCAAGAAAAGAGTAGACTGAGTTTTATCCATTACTAGCTGATCTTGCTTTAGTACATCCAAGTTATGATAGTTCTCAGTTAAAAGTCAAGGAATGTTTGGGTGATCCTTAATGTGTACTGAAATGAGCAGGGTAGCCAAATGGATTGAGGATGGTTTGGGTCCCAGAAGACCTAGCCCCAGTGTACCTGTTGGTAGAGGAAGCAAATATGGGTCTTCCTCTACTCAAATGTGTCTCCTCTTGTTCCTTCCTTAATCTCCATGTTTTGAGAGGTTCAAGGTTATTATATAATAACCCAGTGTGTCATGTGTCACTAGACCAACAGAGATGGAGCCCCCCCCCCAACTTTAATGGTTAGTATATACCTTAATAAATTGGAAGAAAATTCTATTATCATTTCATAAATCCATTAATATTATCAATTACAGAGGAATTGCTATATATCCTCCATACTTGTATTTGTAGCCTTCTACAGGACTGGACAGGACTTGGACATACTTAAACACAGTAATCCACCCAAAGATGAATATGGAAGGCAAAAAACCCTCTAGTTATGATTTCACAAATGTCTTGATTAATACAACCTTGCCCTTGACCAATAATACCACCTTGTCTAGAGGTGGCCACTACAATATATATATATATATATATATCCCATTTATATTCCTCAATGCAATGAATATGACATGAAAAGCTTGGCCCCTGACCAACAGAGGGAAAATGTTGTATTTTATTGTATTCTTATATTTCTTGAACAACGTTCTTCCTCTGCTTCCCTACTCTCTGAAGCCCTCACTGGCTCCCTATAAATTTAACAGTTTAAAATTCTACTAACATATAAAGCCCATGAAACTTCTCCCCCATACATTTCTGCCTTCATAACAAAATACTCCCCTACTCGATCCTTACATTCTTCCTGTGGGCTACGGCTTTCCTCATCGCTTATCACCTCTTCCTTTTCACGCTTGCAAGACTTCACTCGTGCAGCCCTATACCTCTTGCTCAAAAATCTCAAAACCTGCTTCATCAGAGAAGAATACAATATGTGTAGTAATCTGTCACTACTACAACTCCCATATCCATCTATGGAACTATCGCTCCCCTTTCTCCATACCTTATCTTCCTCTATACCCCACTCCCGCTAGAATGCAAGCTTGCGGGAAGGCTCCGCTTTACCTTATGTATCCATTTGTCTTTGTCCGTTCTAGTTTTGTCAGACCTTAGAATATATGTATTGCAAAAAGGGCTGAGTAAATTGGTGGTGCCATATAAATAAAATATAATGATTTAAAAAAAGTACTGCCATTGAACTATATGTTATTCATGATGGTGGAACATGAGGCCACAGCTCTCCATCAATCTCTCCCTTTGGTAAATAAACCTCTATATCTGGGTAGAATTCCAAAATAATAGAGACATATGAAAAGTAATAATATATATTTAGTAGCATGTGTCCACTAATATTCTCCTTATATTTTACATATACATTGTTTGCAAAACAAGCCTGTTTCAAATACTTTTGTATACTTTTTTTTACTTGTATTAGTATTGTAAGCTTGTCTTAGTCTGTCAATTCTAGTCTTGTCATACCCCTTGAATATATGTATTGTATTAAGCGCTGTGTAAATTGTTGGCACTATATAAATCAAAGATAATAATAATAATAATAATAATAATACAAGTATATTAAATAGTATATACATTTTTTTTAATATGATCTTGTTAGGTGGCATTTTGGGCACCTTCCACATGGCAAATGTCATAGTTGTCATGAGCTTATAAGGTAAGTAGAGAACTTATAGTCTTTCTGTACAAATAGTATGTTGACTATTCTGGGAAACTGCCACTATCCAAAGAAAGGCAGGAATACACAAAATAGCAAGGACATTCAAAGGGAAAAATCATTCCTCCCACTTTAACTAATACAGACGCCTGCTGTGTCATTTTCTGGGCACTTAACTGATATAGGAGGTCACTTTGCACGTTTCTATACAATTTTATGAGACAGCCATGCAAATGCAAAGTAGCCATAAAATAAAACATTATATTCCATCATAGGCCTGTTACTTTGTAACTAAAGGACATAGCACAGATACCATAACAGATATGTCGTGTTTATTGCAATATTTTAACAATTATGTTTGTGATTTTGTGTTTATTGTGCTTAAAATGTAAACAGTGTTTGTCATATGTACACTTTTGTTATGTAAAAATGTAAACTTTGTAAAACATTGTTCTAATGTAAGCAATTTGAGAGGGGGAAAAAACAGGGGCCTTTGTGATGATGCCAGGAATATTATTGAACACAATATAGACTCTTTTAATGTTACATCTGCTCAACTTTACACTTCCATCATGCCACATTTTTTGATCAGATCAAATGATACCATGGTAGACTCAGATTTCTACCTATTTCCGTCGCATTATAATGGTCTTGACAAATAAAAGTAATGCTGCTCCATTCTGTTTAACCCACAAAGGGTGTATTCTGGCTTGGGCATAGGGTGGCACAGTGTGAGGAGTAGGGTTTAGTATATGACTTTAACCATCCTTACCATACTGTGTAATTTTGGGTGAGCTTGGTAAAACCTTTTTTTAAATAAATAAATAAATAACTATAGGTAAAGCAGTACACTTTAGATAACTGTGTAGTGTATCCTGTTATACTATACAGCTATTCCGTTTGCTTCGTATCCTTTATGGTATTAATATAGTTGATTAAACATTATATGTGCTGATGTGGCACTAATGCCTGTATATGCGCACTGCTTACTACTGTGCTAGGGTTTGAGTTGTCGGCCCTGGCACTTTAAGGCCAGGGGCCACCAAATGTCGTAAGTGCAGCTACTGGCTGGATACACATGGCCGTACCTTTTACATTTTTCTACTCAGGCAGCACAAAGCAAGGTCCATGAAGACATAGTTGGATGAGTTTTGTGTGGAAGACCTTAACCAGCCGCTCTGACCTCAACCACTTTGAACACCTTTAAGATGAACTGGAACGGAGATTGTGAGCCAGTCCTTCTCATCCAACATCAGTAACTGACCTCACAAATGCTCTACTGGATCAATGGGCAAAAAGTGCCACAGAAACCAAAATCTTGTGGAAATCCTTCCCAGGAGAGTGGAAGCTGTTATAGCTTCCTGTGCTCAGGTAATGAGTCTCAGACAGACATGGGACAAAAAAAAACAGAGCAGACTGAATGTACAAAGCTAATGTTTGAAATTATGTCTGAAATAATTAGCCATATGTAAAAACAAGCCCCTTCGCCAGAACTGAATCTAAACATCAGTCAGTCTTCTCCCGCCTGCTGAAAGTCATGTCAGGTTTTGAAGTGGGTGAAGAAAAGCTGCAGGGTGAAGACGTGAGAGGTGGCAGCCAATTGAACACTGACTGCTAGAAATTGTGGCAGCATCTCAATATAACAATTTCAGTGCCACAAAATAAATGCGGGATTGATGGTGTACGGATCCCTCAGCCAGAGAAAGGCAGCAGGTGGATGCAGCAGGACTGCCGTTGTGAGCCAAATCAAGCATGTAGATACAGTAGACACCAGTAACACCGGTTCAGCGCATTCACTGTCCTGCTTTGGGGGCGGATAGTCCCAACTTTATCACTCTATCGTGCCGTCCCACCACAATCCCGCTGTTCCAATGTCATTCTCTGGTGCCTGGGACAATGGAGGATGCGCAGTAGTGCAAGTGACACGCTATGTCTCAAGCCCCACCCCCAAGTGTCCCAATTCGCTGGGGGGTGGAGGTTGGGAGGTATGCGTATAGTGCTTCATTAGGAATTGATGAAGGATTTTAGAGCCCTATGTGAACAGACCTGTCAGTGGGGACATTTATAGTGAAATTTATTAAAAAAAACAATATTATATAAACTAAAAAACCCATTGGCAAGTTCAGACTGGGAGGAAAAATTTGCCGTGATTCCTAAAGCAGAGCCTAAATCCAAGGCTGGGGCTGCTTCAGCGCAGGCATGGATCATCTAGCTGATGGATGCAAGCAGGCGCATGCTACAGTATTACTGTTGCAGGGATGGGAGTGATGCTAGGGTTAGCGGCACCTGGGTACAGTCTTTAGCACCCCCCCATAACTAATATGCACACATACTAACATCCAAACTCACTCTAACACCCGTTCACTCTAACACCACACGCACTCCCACATCTCCTCTCCCTTTGCCAGCACCACAACCTTAAATTCACCGCTAACACTATACGCTAACACACACTCACGCTAACACACTACACTGACACACACACTCCCTCCAATACCATACACTGACATAACACACACATTCTGGCACACAAACACCATACAATTATGTATACACACACTATCCAACACCCTGCTTTTCTGTATATTTTCCTGGGATGAAATAACTCTTAATTGCATTTTTTTGCTATTAATAAAATGTCTCTGCATCGACCAGTCAATTTATGCATTTTAACAACCAGCAAAATAATAATTCAAGCATATTTTGAATGTTTTCCACACTCAGCAGTACAGATCAAAGTAAAAATGTGTGAATATAATGTTAATCGTATGGAGAGCAGGTTGTAACATTTATGTCAGTAGATGATTTGCATATTTTCTGCCGTTCTCCTTTGCTCATTCTTTTCAAGTTCTCTTGAAGTGAACAACCCGAAGATGCTCCTGGCTGTGTAATTTGCCATCTATATATATATATAACTTGTAAATATTATGAAACGGTTAAAAATGGAGAGTCTGAAGAGGTCAGTCACTATAAATTGTAAAATTCAGAAAGTTGTAGTATGTAATTCTGTGAACTCTATGCTTCCAGCAAATATTAATGACACAACTCCCCAAAATTAAAAGTAAATTCTAGGGCAATTTATTTACGTGTGTGGTAATTGTATCAGTAGACAGGGATGCGAAGGGATAAAACACTTTCATGTTTATCGTCCAAGTGAACCAAGGGGAGTTATTACCACGCCATATTTTAGAAACATTTACTTGCTTACAATTAGCAAGGTTCATAGCCCAGGGCGACTTAACTTTTCTTGCAGTGACTTCCCAATAACTGCTCAGCAGGCTTATTTACAGCAACGCATCGGTTATACATGCAGAACAAGTGGGGCCCTTCAGAGCAAGCTTCAAAGTTTCATGTCTGCGTTGAGGGTGCAGTACCTTTCCAATACATTATGCACCGATGTTTGTGAAAAGGACACTCCAAAAACCCCTAAACGATCAATCCATATGAAAGTACTTTGTAAATACTTTCATATGAATTGTTAAAACTTGAAAAAAATAATAAAAGTATGCCTTACATTAGGATCTGAGGATTCTCGCCACTGGTTGACTGTTTGAAGCTGCCAGTGGCTGGAAGCCCTTTCCACCCACGTCTCCTGCATGGCAAATAGTCGAGGGTGGGAAAAGGGGCAAATAGCGGAGGGTGGGGAAAGGGGCAAATGCATATAGAGAGATTCTGCAGGACCCCCCCAAAGTATTTGCAGGGGGACATATGCATTAAAGTGCAAATGATGGCTGGATTGTGTATTTAAGGGACCCTGAAGTCCTGCTCTACATACAAGGGTTGCCAGCGTGACCCATGTGTGAACTCCTTTGTAAGAAGTAACACTGCAGCGATAGGTTCGGGATATTCCAGCAGGGCGCTGCGTGCTTGCAGCACCTTGCAGAGTGCACGGAGTGAGACAAGCCGCGGCCCTGCCAAGAAGGGATTATCCGGCTGGCGCTGTGCCTGGCCACAGGCTGCATGGTTCGCTCTGTTCTCACGACCTCTGCGCACAGTGCATTCCATGGGCCGGCCCCGGGGAGGGAGAGGAGCCCGGGCTGCGGCAGCACACGTGCCCTGTGCAGACACTCATGATAGCGCGTGTGGCTGCAGCATAAACCAAGGCAGTGCTTTTTCCCAGCTATCTCAGTTTAATGTACTAATACGTGGTGTTGATTAATACAGCAGGGATAAGCCAACTATGTCACGTCTGTGGACTACAAGTCCCATTATCCTGAATGCAGTCCGCAGCTGTTGGAGTGCTGATGGTGCCTATAACTTATACCGATATACAGAAGTTAACACCATCCGGGTCACATTGGCTCTAAACAAGCGTTGGTACTGTAGTTGATATGGATACAGTGTGGGAATGATGGAAATGGTCATCCACAGAAAATGACATGTAAGGGAACAGCTATTGCTAATTTTTATTAGGGAATAGAATGTTGCTGGTTGCAGCCTTTGAGAACTAATGCAATGATAAGACAGATTCCTCCTAAAATGGGGACAGTCCACAGACACAAACTTTAGTGATTTAGTGATCTAGAGATTTGATGAATTTAGTGATTTAATATATCAAGCAGAGCCTGGTGCAACTAGCGGCTCATAAACCTGTATTTCAGCCTTACATGTGCGTCACACATTCATTTGATATATTGATCATATCAGTTGTTATTTTCTTAACAGTTGGGGTTTGTTCACTGTGGATTATGACTTAGCAGGAGAGTTTGCAGGTTTAACCCTAGTGATCTTCTACCACAAGCAGAGTTTAGTTGCCCTTATTAAGTATATAGTTAAATCAGTAAGATTTCTTCAAAGTCTCCTCAGATGCAAGGGTTGCCAGCGTGACCCGTGTCTGAACACGTATTGACATATGCATCATACAGGGCCAGTTCAGACCTTCTTGCTGGAGAAATCTGCCAGTGTCTAATGAATAGTGAAGTAATAGAGTTTAAGACCACCTCTCTCCTGCAATCCCTCCTGTCAACTCTCCCTTTAGTGATTAAACCCCAGGTCTCCAAAGATGGGCTGCTATTCAATGATTGAATTTCTGGGCAATGAGTTTAATAAAAATCATGTTCCATATATACAGTATCAGCCTTTTGAGAGAGGGAAAGCTCCTAGGTGAGGTCTACCTGGCCACTTGCCACTTGTGTTGTCTTGAATAAGGAGCATGGTTGGGCTGGAAAGAGCACCATAAATACCCGTATTCCTCCTCTACAATTTTTTGGTTTCCCCCCCCCCACTGGTTCGGCTGGTGGGTGATGTTTTTTTGTAATAGCAGCCATTAGTTTGGGCAGTAATGACCCTTTTTTCAGTGCACCTTTTTGTTTTTTTGTGTACACGTGTGGCCCCCTAAATGACTTCATTCACAGTGTTTGCACACATTGACAATGCCACAGTAAGGCTGGTTCCCTACAGCGGTACAGGCACAATCCCTTTTTGCACACATGACATTTTTGTTTGTGCATGTGTGGCACCCGCTTGATTGAGTTTATTCGCTGTATTGAACAGTCATTTAAATTCCGCACTGGAGCCAGTTGGATGGAGGCTCTCCTTTTTGATGTGGGTTGACCTTTTAACTCCCATGTCCCATTGAAAACCTCAGTGGTTCCCCTCTTTGGAGCGAGACCAAGAATATCCATTTGAGGAGGGCATACTTGCCAACTTTTACCTGGACCAAGGGGTGGGGCCTAAAGTGGGTGGGGTTACACAGCACTACATGACCCTGCTGCATTGGGCTCCAGACTACCCGGCGGGTAGAGACCGGGTGTCTGGAGCTCACATACCAGTGTTTTGGCTATGTGTGTGTCTCAGACAGTTTAACCCCTTAATGACAAAGCCCGTACATGTACGGGCTCAAAATACATTGTTTTCAATGGTTTTAGGGACCACCCATTGTCCTTAAGGGGTTAAATGCAATGCTACATCTGCACTGTGCAATGCATTGTGTATAGGCAGCATTTCATGCCAGGACAGACCTGAATTTGACGGGGCAGGACCCCCAAAAATGTTGGACCCTTGGAAACTATGGACGGTCACCAGCACCCTTTCTTCTCTGACATTGTAACGCACCATACCTCTGGGTTCTAGATGAAATCACATCCTTGAAATGCGCAACAATCTCTTTTTCCATTACTTTGTAAAATGTACCGTATTGGCTCGAATATAGGCCGCACTTTTTTCCCCCACTTTAAGTTTTTAAAGTGGGGGTGCGGCCTATATTCGGGCTCTAGCGCCCGACGCCCGGGACATGCAGTCCCGGGCGCCGGGCAGGCAGCGGGGTTAAGATACAGATCCCCCGCAGCGGTGCAGGGGACCTGCATCCTACTGTCTGATACTCAGACAGCCTCCCCTGCCAGCACTTCCCACGGGGGGGGGGTGCCGGCACGGGAGGTTATCTAAGCGTTTTACCTCTGCCCACCCCCGACTTACCGGAGCAGACTCCCGGCTGTCTTGCGGGGCCGGCGGGAGACATTTACGCAATACGCGCATGCAACTTCCGGTACCGGTACCGGAAGTTGCATACGCGTATTGCGTAGATGTCCCTCGCCGGACCCGCAAGACACCCGGGAGTCTGCTCCGGTAAGTCGAGGAGGGGGGGGGGGCAGAGGAGGACAGCGGCAGCGTATCGCGGGGAGGGAGGACAGCGGCAGCGTATCGCAGGGAGGGAGGACAGCGGCAGCGTATCGCAGGGAGGGAGGACAGCGGCAGCGTATCGCGGGGAGGGAGGACAGCGGCAGCGTATCGCGGGGAGGGAGGACAGCGGCAGCGTATCGCGGGGAGGGAGGACAGCGGCAGCGTATCGCGGGGAGGGAGGACAGTGGGAGCGTATCTCGGGGAGGGAGGACAGTGGCAGCATATCTCGGGGGGGGGGCAGAGTGGCAGCATGTTTTTTTTGGTGCTTTTTTAAAGAAAAAAAACTTTTTCTTTAAAAAAGCACCAAACTTTTAGGGTGCGGCCTATATACGGGGGCGGCCTATATCCGAGCCAATACGGTATCTTACAATTCTATTTTGGAGGTTTCTGTTTCCTTAATGTTTATTTTGCCACTATATAAATCAATATTTAAATGAATCATTTATTGGAGCAAAACCCTGCATTCCTGGTCACACACGAAGAAGAATTTGGAGGAACACAAAGAACGGTAGAAAAAGCATAAATGTCATTATGAACGTTACTAGCTAATCAGGGTTTATTCTTCTTGCACTAAAGGTACTGGTATTAGATTAGCAGATTTTTCTCTTTTCTTACATCATAAACAAAGTCCCTTTAATGAATAATACAGTATTCCACATTTTTTGGCCTTAACAGCACTTTAATACCCCAGCCCGCATTATATCGCCTACAGAGCAGTAGTTCAATGGTGTGGCAGAGTTTCGTAGAATTACGCTCCCCCCTGTCTTAATCTATTGATAGAGGGCTAAATCTTTTTTAAGGATCCTGGCTCCTTTTAAGTACCACTAATGTTTGACTTAGTAAATCATTCACTGGCTGTTTGTCACATGAACCAATTCATCATGGATTTCAACATATAAATACCCAGAGGATGTGCTCAACAGGAAGACTGCAACTGGTTGCATGCCATGTTCATCACCAAATTAATACATATAACCCATTCATTACTGCGTTCCCCTGAGAACGGGGGTCAGATGTAGATGAGATTAAAGCTGCCCTCGGTTTATTATAGTGTTGATCTGTATGATAATGTCCCCTATGGACCTCTGACTGCTAACTCAGCCATATGTGACATCTCTGGAGCTTAATTCTCAGGCTTGTAATAACAGATCTCTAGCACAAGTGGGATTCCCACCGGGTGCAGGGGTTAAAATATACATGTAAAACAGCAATGAGGGCAAAAAAGCCCTAGCGGAGGTCCTGCTGTCAGACACGAGAGTTGTCAGCTCTGCAGAGGAGAGAGGTCCCGCGACAGTAAAAGGGTTAATAACGGCATTGTTCCCTGTACAGATCTGCCAGCTGCATCATTTGGACCCCTAGAAAAGGCTTTGAATTTATCCCGCCAAATATGTTAATGTATCTGCTACTCTGTGAAAACATGAGGTTTCTGACCGCTCTCACAGACTTCCTGGGGGCTTCCGAAAAAAAATCCCTGAAAACCCCTCGACATCCAAATAATGAAATGAATCGACGGGATACGTTATTACTGCCTGACGCAGCAATCCCACTCAGTCTAATTCCGATGGAAGATTTACTGGTTTGTCTTATTAGAGAAATAAGATAATAAAAAGCAAAATAAGCCAAGTTCTGAGACTTCCAATATGCAGAGAGACCGCTGTGTATTTGTGAGTGTGAGTGTGAGTGTGAGTGTGTGCTGCTATGCAAGCAGATGGGAAACATGGGTATTTGGGGAATAACCCCTTTTCATGCATTGGCAGCTTTGGGGACTCCATTTACCCTGGGCGGTCTGAGTTAGAGTACCGGCAGCGATTACTTGGATAGGTGTGAAAGACGACAAGATTCTATTACGTGTTCCGGTTCTGTTGCAGAGCCACGTACGCTTTTGAGTCCTTTGAGACCATACCTGAGTACTTTCTAAACGAGGTGACCCTGAGACTCTTGAAACATTAACCCCTTAAAAACCCATCGTAAAGATTCTATGTGGTAACTCACGAAATGTGTTAAGCGAATGGCTTAACTGAGTCACCTGCATTCAAGCAGGGATATCAAAAATAACTTACTGTTAGAGAACACACCAATTTGAATATGATAACAGCAGTAGAAAAAGAGTAAGCTCCAGACGGTGTCATCCTGAGATTGGGGCAAAAACCTTGAGTTCCTAGGTATGCTTGAGACCTGTCTGTAGATGAAGTGCAAGGGAGCGAATAACGGACCTCTGAGATCTTAAGTGATTCTCACATTGCTAATTCTGGTCCAATAAAATGACCGGGACCAACACAGTAGTATCAATATGTATGTCACAACTTAGTACACGCTCTATATTAAATTACATTACTAGTAAGATAAATGTTTTTTAGGCCTGTACTTCCATATCTTTTTTTTAGTTTAGGGTCCTAGATGTGAAAACGTATCTAATATGCAAAAATTGGAAATACCCGCAGTGGCGAGTCGAGAAAGAGTTAAATGTCTGCTTAGAATGAGCATATATGCCCAGTCTGACACCTTTTGCCATCAGAGGAAAGAGAACAAAACATGGTCCTGCCTTCATGTCACAGACTAGATCAACAATCTGCGTGGCTAGTGTTATACAAATCAGGGTGCAAGGTGGTTTTACATGCTTAAATGGCCCAGCATTTCTTATGCAAGTGACTATTTTAGCGCCTCCTCATAAAAAGCTCTGGCACCCCTGCTGTTTTGTTGTTTCTTGGTTTCAGTTCAGAATCCACAATTCAAAGGCCAGACTCTCAGCCGGTTTCACTTGAGCACTCATCTTCCCCTCTTAATACGTCAACGGATACAAAGCAGCGTTACCACCCCAGGTGCGGACTGATAAAAAGATCCTTATTGACACTAGACTGGAGATGTTTGGAGGCTATCAACACGTCACTAATTAGCCATTTATGTTGGATTTTGATTCCTTTTGTTCTGAACGCTTTATTAAAGAGTAATTAAAGTACCCTGAACAGCGATTTCATCCTCCTGTAATATTGCATTTTAGATTTGATGACACGCTGAGAGCTGTGACATCGATGTGCATTATAAGGGGTGAAGGGGGTGAAGCTCAGGGTTTATTGGCCATGGGAAGATGGGCAAATAAAAAAGATTTCATTGTATTACATCTAAAGGCGGTGTATGTTGTGCGAGATATTGATGTGTGTATGGAGTCGTTGGGTATGTCGTGTTTGTGTCATTTGTGTATGATAACAGCTATTGTTCTACTGAAGCTCGTATCCTATATGTATATTTGACAAGGCTTTAGGTTAAATGCCAATCAAATGGGAATACTAATGAATAAAATTCATATATCTATGGTCAAATACACAACCATTTTCAAGATCTTAAATGGATGATCATGGATTAATCATGACCGCATCAGAATTAATCTACTAATATATGCAAAATACAAAGGTTTATTCACAAGACCTTCTCTCCCCAGACTAAGATGAGGTCTGAAGCCACCTCACTAGGAATTTAATACAATTTTATTTCAACATTTTATATTCATTCTCCATTTTCTCTATGGGAATGGCATATTATCCACCAGATGTTCATGGGGCTAGGATTTTGATCATCTTGTAGGCAGATGATAAATCCAGTGGTATTTCTATTCTCATTAAATTCTAAAAATCTCATTGAATTTTATTTTCTTTAACAGTGTTGGCATCAGAATATATTTACCTATATATGTCGTCTCAAAATCCACTGTCGTATGGTGTTTGCTTTCCCGAGGTGAGGTCTGGAGCCCCCTCACTAGGAATTGGAAAGATGTCAATCTTGGGAAAGCCAAAGCTCCTTGATAATTAGTGAATTTGAGATTTCCCCATCAAACCTAAGTTTCAGGGGCCTCATTATGCAAAGTTTCCAAGGTTTAGTAAATAAAACCTGCAGTGAGCACACCATACTGTGACGCTTTGCACATGGATTCATTATATCCCCTACTTCATTAACATCTCTATAAAGCACTGTGTACTTTTTAATAAGAAGTTGCAAAATACAAACCTAAAGTGACTAATCAGACCTGTGTGCCTCTTGTATTACCCCTTAATGATATATAAGCAGGGCAGGATTTGCACATCTTTAAGTAAGCAAAGGGTCTTTGATGCCCATGTTCCCTGTGTTTTATAGCACCGCAGAATTAATCATTCATAAAATAAAATAGTGGTCCATGGATTTTGGAAAACAAAGCTTAAACGGTTGTCTTTTGGATGTGAATACAAGTCGCTATGTACAGGGTGAGAGTTATAGTTACCTCTTCTAAGAATAATTCAGAAATTTGCTACCTCTTAAAAAAAAAATGTCAGCGAGTTGGGTAACAGACAGCTCACAACTGACAGCTGCCACCTGTTGCTTAATCTAAGGCTGCTGGGCACTAAGTATTATTGGTCTGGAGTGCAGAGAATAAAAATATATATATATATAAAACCTAGTTCCATTCTTAAATCAAGTAGAACACATTGGTATATATTTTTTTAATTAAACTGCAAATTAAATGAAATTTGAAGTTAAAAGCACACGTTATACCCTCATAGGTCAAGCAGATTGTTGGCTGAAGCTCTTTCAAAATAAAATACAATGATAAACTAATTTTACCCCTAACATGCAGCAGTTTCACCAAAAATGAAAGATAATGATCTCAAGAGAAGACATCAATAAATATAATCTAGTTGGTCCAGACTGGCCACCTGGCAAATGCCCAGTGGGCTGCTGGCCGATATTCCTCCATTCGATCTGAAGCTTGAGCGTCAGATCAGGTGGCACAGCTTGCGGCCACTGGCACATGCTATGTGCCCATAAAAATGCCTTGCATATCCAGTCATCGGCTGCACATACATCATTTCGCAGCCGGCCTTAAAGTGCCAGGCTGCCTCTTTATCCCCAGTTTGGCCCTTATACCTAGTGTGATAGTTCATCTTTGTCTGTCAGTTCTAGTTTTCTCATAATCTTGAATGTGTGTATTGTAAGAAGCTCTGCGTAAGTTGTTGGCGCTATATAAATAAAAGATAATAATTTAACACTATTTTTGTACTGGTGAGGGTTGGTTTCATAGCCGAGTACTGTCCCTCTGGAATTGAATGATTTAAGCAGCACTCAAATTCCAAGAAATCATTGAGTGGTAGGAGGTGTGTGTGGAGAGACTGTGGTGGAGGAGGTCAGCCAAGAATTATGTGAGAGTGTGTGTGTTTTATGAGCCAGACACCAGCTGAACGTCCCACAGGAGAGTGCCTCATGTCTGGGGAGGTTTTAGGTTACAAGCACGGGATGTATAGCGTTTCAAAGGCTGACTGTGCTTTCCTTGAGATGGATCTCACAACACATATATGGGAAAAGGCCCTTACAGAAGGAAAAGGGGATAGGGTTACCAGAAGATCCCAAATATGCAACCCATTAACCTTTATGGAATGGGAGCTGCATATTCAGGTGCATATCCCATTACTGAGGGGCGGGTGGCATTCGTATGGTTATGTAGGGTTAGGAGCCAGATCATGCTCTTAATACATAATGTTTTATACTGTAATTTAAAGTTCATGGGAGGATTCTGGGCTGTCAGCAAGCTGTCAATTATTTAGTCATTTAATACACAGTTTGGCTCCCCTAGAGGTTGAGAGAGAGACTACAAGTCAGAGCTGAAATTCGGAAGTC
Source organism: Spea bombifrons (assembly GCF_027358695.1). Classification (NCBI taxonomy): domain Eukaryota; kingdom Metazoa; phylum Chordata; class Amphibia; order Anura; family Pelobatidae; genus Spea; species Spea bombifrons. Next base: position 10,704,545 of record NC_071098.1, read on the forward strand.
TAATTGTAGAGCGTGCATCATTTACAAAGTAACAGAAATTTAACTTTAATTACTTGTTTAATTGTTTAATTTAACAAGAAAAAAGACACACGTCCATAAAGTTTACTGTTAATCCAAAAGAAGGCAACCCCCCATATTGAAGTGTTTTCAAAAAGGGGAAAAATCATTCTTGACTTGAAAATGGCAAACTGATTTTAAAGGGAACACATATTCTCCAGTTACTCCTTTTCCATAAAGGAACATTGCATTTTTTGGCTAGCAGACTGTCCCTTTAATTAGAGATCATTTTAAAAGCTATGTCACTGTAGGCAGCAATTATATTAATGTAGTTACATATATTTGTACATATATTTTTAAATAAGGCACATTGTTTTGCAATGTCTGTTTCATGTTATCATTATGCAGATAAGGGCCCTTGATTGAAGAACTAATTTCTAATATGTTTTTGTTTTGTAAAAGTATGTGTGATAGAGAAATGCTGAAGAACACGGATTGTATGTACAAATAATTCATATACCTAGTCCTATATTGTATGTCCATGTTTATGTATAATGCTTGAAAAACCATGGGCATTTTATTAATAGAGTTAATGATGAAATTCCCCATCAACAACCATCACTAAGAGAACTCAGAAGATGTTCAAATAGAGAGATCCTCTTCCATGTGCTGTCAGATCCAGCCAAGGATCATATGTTGTCCATTGTTTTAAGATTCATCTAATTAAAATGTAGTTTAACAATTAACACAATCACTGAGAAATGTGTCAAGTATTGTCCATTGTTCTCTTGAGGATTAGAAACAAATAATCATAAAGTAGGCATTATTTGTGTTTGTGATTGCTGGGGATCGGAATATGTGAAATTCAAAATAATGCTATTACGGTATCAATGAGTGTCACCAATCACCAGAGCACCCTGGACAATGTAATATGTTTAAACACAAACTAATATCTTACAATTACTTGATTGGTGCATTATGTAGCCTGGAACAACATTTTTAATCTGATATAAAGTGGCAAATGTGACATCATTTGTTAAACTTCCATGATCCATATTTTCACAGTGAGCCTTTAAATAAATATTCCTAGGTCTCAGCATTAATTATAATCAATACAATCAATAACCCCTTCACGTAAAAAGAATGGAATCTAAATTGTGATTTTATTGACAAATAATGTTCTGTTTTATTTTGTTCTGGGTCTGAATCTACTGTTGTATTCATGCAAACACAATGAGAGAACAATTATTTTAGGTCAAATGATTGGTTTATAAAATAGATATATCAGGAGTAATCTGGGTTTCTAAAAGATCTAACTTGTATTCAGATCTAATACAATATAGGATTGTATAGATCACTACTGGAATGCCTTATGAATTGTGTTGATTAGTTTCGAATGTCCTTCCCCAATATGTATTAATAGCTGACCCATCATTAGGTGAGTGTCGGGTTCCCAGTGTGCAGATGATCGGTAGAAGTGGCTGAGACAGGAAGGAGACCTCTTTGGAGGTCTGAGCATCTCCAGTCTTTCTTCCCACACAAGCAAACAGTGTAATCTTCCTACTTGGCTCAGACTCAAAAGCAGGCAATGAGTCATATGTGTGGCAGAAAAAAAATGTGTTTTCCTGTATTATCCTCCCCACAGTGAAATAAAACGGAATTCTTCTCTTTTATGGTCTCTTTGTGAGTCCCTGCAATTGAATTTCCAGCAGTATCAGTGTATCTGCTCCCTGTCAATGAAGGCAGCCTATAGACAGGGGCATTAACCCTCTGATCCCCATTCTTCCCATGGGTTTCAATAGGATCCCAAGCCTCCTCAGGAGCCCGCTGCATAATAGATGAGACCTTTTATACCTTACAATTATCTCCTGCCACAAAGGAACCTCATTCTCCCTCCTTTCCACCCTCTCCTGTCAAGGAGGAGAATGACTTTTAGGCTTCCATTACTGAGGGTGACAATTCTCAAAGTATCAGATTTATTTATCATGAACTTATAATAAAGCAGGAAAAGCAGAAAAGCCATCATGGGAAAAGGGAATAATATATTTTAAAACATACTGCGGATAATTGTTTTGCATTTATTGTTCATATTTGAATTAGTGCCATACCAGTTGCATTTACCTTTTGGCTAATTAGGGGTTTCAGAAGAAGTTAGTATGTTTGTTAAGTTGCATTAGTACATTAGTGAAAAAATGGTAAAAATTAAAACCTGAAATAAAACTTTAAAGACCACAGCTGCTCCCCAACCTCTTGAGCACAATTGCTGTGATTGGCTGGATGCTCTAGATTTTAAGGCAGGGGATACAGTGAGGTTCTGGAGCAGCAGAAGTCATCTCCAATGCTTTGGTATGGCTCAGATAAATTCACTTTAAGAATGGTTTGCATGAGAGAGGGAGATATTCCTTCTTTTTATTTGGTTACCCTTGTTTAGAATCCAACTTGTCCCCCTCCTCCACACACAGACAATTTTGCAGAATGAACAGAGAAAACACAAATTGTTCTAAAATTTTAAGAGTTTATTTCATAAAACTCCAGTAACGTTTTGGAAAGTTTTTGACACAAAAACCAACACAATAACTTTGGCATTTCACATCCTTTTGTACCAATTGTACAAAACTAAACATCTCAGCAAAAGAGCTTTATTACAAAAATGGGTATTTATACAAGTTTTTAATAATAAAAAAGTGAAATCCCCATATCTGGAAATAAATATATATATATATTTGTGCAGATTGTCTCTAAGGCAAGGTCCCATACAACGGAACCAGTTATACAGTCTTGTTTGTGGCACAATTGTTCACCAGGGTCTCCAAACTGACTCTGTGTTGTCTGGGCCAGTGCCGACCCCAAGGGGGCTAACAGACTGTGCCAGGTGAGGCAGCTTGTGGCTGAAGGTAGTGATTCCCTGCACAGGGGACTGTCCCTGAGGTCCCCCACTGGATGTCACATTGCTGCTGGCATACAATGGGATGACAGGCCCAGGGCTGGAGGCATAAGCTGGGTTAGGGATGAGAAAGGCAAACTGTCCATCAGTGGCTGGCACCAGCTGGAAGCCTCCCTGGAAGACCTTGGGTGACACTGACTCAGCTGGGCTCATCTTGCAGGGAAGGGGCACTTGAGCAGGGGCTCCAGGTGCAGTGGGCATTTGGACATGCAGAGGCTGGCTGGAAGGGGGCTGTTGGTAATTCATGGCCACTATCTGACCCAAGCAGCCAGAGAGGTGCCCAAGTAGCCGGGTCCTCACTTCTGTGTTGACTCCTTCACATGTTGAGAGGAATCGAGTGACTTCGTTCATGCACTCGTTGAATCCTGCTCTGTATTTACCAAGGACTGAGGGGTCTGCTGTTAGTGCAGCTGCAGGAGAAAAGAGAAACGCCTGATTAGTACATGTGGAAACTAACATTACTGAAAATCACATCAATCTATACAAAAGGTTCTGACACCAGTATATAGAACCGGCATTAACAGCTGAAAAAGTCCCCCGGTATCTATAGTATATATAGTGATATCTGATGCACGGTTCATGATGGGATCTAGATAGGAATGAATTAAGGGCTACTTTACGATCATATATGATATAGCAATATACACAATGGGCAGTAATTCCGTGGGTACACGGTATGATTCGGAGCAGTGTATGTACCTGTCATCTGGACGCGCTGCAGGTTCCTTAGATGTTTCACTGTCATCTCCAGAATGTCTGCCTTCTCCAGCTTGGAGTGTCTGGAGCTCTGTGCGGAGATAGAAGCGATCATTAGCGGCAGGTCAGGGAGTATGGCAGGTTACATTAACAGGGAGATAAGGAGGAGCAAAGGGTGCCAGGGTGATTAGGAGGAAGAAAAGGGCTCTGCCAGGGTGATTAGGAGGAAGAAGAGGGCTCTGCCAGAGTAATTGGAAGAGCAGGTATAGAATATAGAATTGGTGGAGACGTGCCCGATACCAAAAGGGGTAAAATATCAGAAGCTGTGGAACTTACATCTTTTTTCAGTGCGTCCAGGATAAGGGTCTTTAACTGCCCCAGACTCTCATTGATGCGAGCTCTCCTGCGCTTTTCCATGATGGGTTTGGAGGACTGCAAAACAGAGACAAGACAGATGAGCACATAGCTGGGATTTACCGGAGCATCCTGTGTCACGCGTGGGCAAGAAAAATGCGAAGAGCAGGATGTGGATATATTTACCTTTCTGTGCTCACTGGCACTCTTAGGTTTATCCGGGGTCTGTGCAGAATTGGCCGGTGCCCCTGCAATCGGGGATGCGGTGGGTTTCTCCATACTATCAGCAGGCATGTTTAGCTGAGGCTTAGGAAATAAAAGCTAGCAGCGAGCAGCCCAAGCGTAGTTGTATCCCGTGTATAGTCAGTGCTGTGCCGATAAAACACCCGTGAGAAGCAGCAGCTCCCAATCCTTGGGTCTCACTCTCTCCCTTTCTCCCAAGGTGCGGGCTGCGGCTCTATTTATACCCCGCGCTGCTGCTCCCCATTCGTGTGAAACCTTCTCTGCATTCTTTCCCACACTCGCTCTGGCCAATCGGCGCCAGGGGCTCGCCTATGGCGCCTTCTGATTGGGTGTCCTTATATCCTCCTCTTCGCCCCCCCCTCCACCCTCACACGCAGGCTGCCAGTCACGCGCTTGGCTCATACAAGGCGCCGGGGATCGGGCTGGCAACAGAGCAAAGCACAAGGGCTGGGGTAACGCAGGTCAGGTTACTGGGGCAAGACATGGAGCCCGGGGCCCCTGCATTAAAGGCTATGCGTATATAGGGTGGCCTGCCTTTGTAAAGGTTAAATCAAAGAGATATCTAAAGTGATACATTTAATATACATTCTATTATTGTTTTATTATAACCAATATACTATAAGTCGGAGTGTGTATATGTGTGTGGGTGTATAGGTGTGTAGGTGTAAGGTGTGTGTACACTTAAGCAGGGCTACTAGAAAACCTTAAAGGAAATCCAGGATTTAACCATTGATATCCCAAGATGTTCTGCACCAGCCACAACAATTAAGAAATGTGAACACCCAAAGCCTTTTATCACGATCAGGCTGGTCACGGGCATACAGTGTAAAGTGACCAAAGTCACCCCACAGCCTAGGGGACCTCCAGCATCTTTTAAACTGTGAATTTTATTCGGAAGAGAGAGTCAGATATACAGAGAATACACAGGAGGATAGAGACTGCTGCTTAACGCTTGGATGCACTGTGATTAATAATCAGGACAGAGATGCCCAATTTCCCTTCCAAACATTAAATTGATTCTTTACAAAGCTGCTGCTCTGTGAATATACTTTCCTGCGTGTATAATGTAACAGTGTAACAATGTAACAGTGCAACAGTGTAATCACAACACCACAAACAAAGTTACAACAAACTCAAAACACTCAAAGAACTTTAAACACCAATAAAAACAGAAGATTAAACTGCAGACAGTAACAAAAAATCCGATCTGGGAACGCCTTAATACCATCTCCATAAACACATAAAACGTCCCAAAAAATGAATTATAGGCAAAAGTATACTTTTAACCACTTATATGCCTTAGGAAGATGCATGGTTTAAGGACATTTGCTAGAACTTTAGGACTGAAAATTTTAGGAATTTAAAAGCACAAATCCCAGAGGGGGAATTTAAAACTTTATAACTTAGATGTTCAAATAAAATTTCCTGCTAACCAAAAGTAGTTTTTTTTCCCATTTAAAAACATTGCACTTTCCAAGCATATTGACTGCACACATTGAAAGCCAATCCGGAGTCAGACCGGGTTCTCCTCGGATTGCTCTGTTATGTTACTTTTGGCTCAGATCGATGTTTTTGGATTGGGTTGAAATTAGAGTTGAGAACTAACTGGATTTTGACTATTGATGTTAAAACTGATGCTTCATGTTTGTGTTTAGTGTAAACAGGTGACGGTTTGTGAGTTTACGTCGCATCACAATGAGAATTTGAAAAAAAGCAAAACATTCACTTAAGTCAATAGTTTCCTTTTAAAATTCTAACCTACAGCCCGGGACCTGCTTACTCCGATCACCACGTCGGGTTCATTTATATGATTTATATGTTTGCTTTTCTAGTAAGTTTTCCAACCTAATGCAACAGAATGACCTTATACTAGGAACCTGACACGACAGGGTTAATATTGGTGGATCTTGTTTGGGGGCAACTGATACCCCTTTGGATTACTGTTCCCGTAAATGATGACATCCCCCGTATGTGATGAGGGTTAAAGTATCCATGCGGCAGATGTGTCAATCACCCCTCACATGAACCCCTCTTTTGCCCCCCCCGTGTAAGTTAACCATTTCACTACCGAGAGGCTTTGGTAAAATGTGTTTCGTTGTGTTAGAACTCGAGTAGTTAATAAGAATACATTGTTTCTCGGGATTTTACTAAGTATTTTGGGTGGGAAGGCTGTAAGAAGTCTTACTAATAACCGGTACCCCTCAATTCACGGAATGGCCAGTATTAGCCCCCGGTAACGTGCTTTGGTTAAAAGTCAATGCATGCAGCTATATTAATATATATATATATATACCCGCTAACAGGCGGGTAGAGCCGCGGTGACACTGCCTGGCAGCGTGTGCGGCGCGGACTCCCCCGGCCGTCTGCAAAGCGAACGCCCGGGGAAACCTACTGCACAGGCAGCCGGCCGGCACGCGAAGACGCGCCGACTGGCACATGGGTAGCCAATGGGCTGCCGCCGGGCCTCGCACCGCCCGCTGATTGGCTGAAGCCGGAGCGACCTGTCAATCAAAGGCGGCTGGGTTAGCGTTGTACAGCTGTGCGCGTGCCTCTGCTTTGGTTGCTCAGTGCGCGCTCGTCACCGCCCCCTCCCTCTCCCCCCCTCGCCTTCCACCGCCTCGCAGCCTCCCCCTCCCCCTCCCCTGCTCCTGTCTGTACTTTGTATCACCCGGGAGCACGTGCCAAAGTGCTGCTGGCTTTCTGCACGGTGCGCAGGCAGCCGGCTCCCAGCCCGGCCCGTAAAAAAACCGCAAAGGGAGGGGGGAGAGGAAAAATAATAATAAAAAAAAGCATGGGAAAACTCCGCCTCCCGCTCCCTCTCACACGGTAAACACTACCTCTTCTGTCTCATTAATGTAAATAGAGACACGGCTACTTCACATATTTTTGCAAGTTTTTTCTGCCCCAGGGTATTTTACTAACTCACCTTTTGCAGCAAGGAAACATTGTAAAAATATACAGAGCACAGCCACGCGAACGGCACATCACCCACGGGTGACATTTACACCAGTTCCCACAGTGTGGTGTGGCAGTTTTTTATGGTGAGGGGCAAATAAATCTGTAAAGTTTATATTACATCCTTACTATGATTTAAATGGTTAATACATGACAGGCTTACACTTTAGGCAAACAACAACAGAGAGGGCCAGTAAAAATCCCCGTGGTTGCTATGGTGATTGCACATTAGAACGTTATAAGATAGTTCATATTTGGAAACGTCGAAGCTCAACCAAAGGTGCCGCAGAACCTCTTGGGAAAGACAGATGGAAGTTCGCTAGTCTCCTTCCTGGAAACATTAGTCAGGATTATTACAATGTCTTAAAAAGTTCCGGGGCCAGGTCCGGATTGGCCATCTGACACGCAAGGCAAATGCCTAATGGGCTGGTGGCTGATAGGGCCCCATAATTATGAAAAAAGTGCAGCTCCAGAGGCAGATTCGGCCCTGCAGTGCGAGGCGACCAGCAGAATACATGCTATGAAAACATAACGTGTGGCCATGGGTATCCATCTGGTGGCCACACATACATCATTTGGTGGCCACTGGCCAAAAAGCACCAAGGCTGCTTAGTCATCCCCACTCCGACCCTGTCTGTAGCAAACGTATTTCTGCGCTCCGCTTGTGACACTCATCTCAGGAGCTTGTGACCCTAGCCAGCCTGTCTCTGAGTGAGTGTCACACCTACGCTTTTCAGGAGTCAGCCTTATTCACATATCTGCTTTTTATTAGTGTAATTACCACCCGGCGCGCCTTCAATAGGCAAGTGAAAACATAGACTAGGCAAATAGTAATCACCCATGTGCAATGACCCTTTCGGTGCCAGAGAGAACAGAAAAAAAACACACATTGCAGTGCCCTGGCACTGTAGGGGTTAACCCATCCATGTACAAAATCTCTATGTACAGGTGAAGCCCTGACATGTACAAATACAACATCATCCAAGAATGTTACTGAGAGAATAAGCATCAGTCATGAGCTGGTTTCAAAAGTATTTCATCGAAACCAGAACCATGAATGGAAACCACCGTTCTTTTAACCCTTAAAAGTATTCCCCCCCCCAGTCCTTGGCACTTAGTACACACAGTGGTGTCATGTCAATACAAACCTAAATATTAAGCGCTAAAAGATACCTAGCACTTTACGGTTTATACTATAACGAAAAGGAAATTAATAGGTACGACAGGTCCGATTGGGGTATAACAGGTATGATTGGGGTAAAAAATTGTATGAATACATAAAGGAAAGGAGGTCCATGCCCTGACGAGCATACACACGGATGTAATGCAGTTAATTCATGTCTATAAGGCAAGTTTACACATGGCTGCTGCACACTCATTTTTGGTATAGTCGCTTCTTCTCTATTAGAACACACGCAATACAAAAATCCGAAAAATATTAATTTCTTTATTTCCCTTTTTGTATAAAACGTGTTGAATAGATCGTTGCTGCCCCCTAGAGGCGTATTGGAGAACACATCTGCCATTGGGCTGAGTATCCATAATACACTTTATGATAATGCACATATTTTATAAACAATGTATTCCTTTTAGAGAAAGGCAACATACATTATGCAATTTAAGGGAAGTATCACATTGTATCCAAACAAAAATGGATATTGTCATATTGGCATCAGAAAATATGTAAATACCAATATATACAATAGCATTTTTCTAAAGTTTCATAAAAAAACCTGACATAACGACAGTTATCTCACCCCTTCCCCAGGAGCTTTTCTTATGTAAAAAATCTACATATTGCCACCTTCAGGATGCATATGGGGGGGGGGATACTCAAGTGTGAGATTGTGGGGACACCAAAGACCCTTCAGAGGCTAAGCCCTGCACATCTGTACTGGCCATACCACCCTGATGGTAGCCCTGTCTGTGTCTTACCCACCTCATCTTCTGAATGGGTCCAGTAGATAAATAGGGAGTCTGCAAATCTGCTTTTTCTGGTAATAAGATGGATTTGGGTATCTCATTTTTTTTTGTTACTAATGGGTTTGTTCACCAAAGCCAAAGCCTTTCCCCCAAACTGGTAATAATGTGAACAACTTGGACACTAACGTAAATGGATTCAGATGCTTAACTCAGCATCCTTCGGTTGACCTTTTGCATCTTGATTTGGCCGAAAGACTAAGTAATTGCCTGACAATCACTGGAAACCTCAACTGCTGTATAGAAGGCTGATGTTGGGAACCACCGCGTGGTTTTATCCGTACGATTGAACGGAGGCACTAGATGCAATTCTCAGATCAACCACTGGGTGGAGACAAAATCAACCCAGGGGAGACAAGATCAACCTAAATAATATAACAGATAATGCAAATATTCGTGCAATTACTGGTTTGTGTTTAAAAAAAAAAAGTGCAATGTTTGCTTTTCATAATTAAAAAAACACTAGTCAAAAATGACAAGTCATGCTTCATGTGTCACAGAATATAAATTAATACCCCCAAATGATAGCTTAGATTGAATCGTACACTAACATAATTACCATACATTGTAAAATATATGTATATATGGGTCTCATATAGTCCTGTGGGAAAAAAGACTCCAGGGAAAAATATTTTTTTTTAGCTAGGGGCATTATTTGCCTTATGTCTAGTTAGAAATTATTCAGGAATAAACAAACCATTTGTTTGTTTGATTAAGCATCTTGTCGCTACATAGAATGGACCACGCCACTCTTGGAGATACTGTACCCTTGAACATTTATGCTTTTCTGTTAATCAATTTTTCTTGCATGGCGAGTATGGCGAGTAATGCAAATGTGGTAGCAATTGCCTAGATAGTTTTCAGCTGTTTACTGTGCTACTAAACTGTGAATTATTAAAAATGTATCAAACTCAATTTTTCCACAGGCATATTTCTAACTCAGCATAGTATTACCTCACTAGAAGAACTGGATTGATTAATTATTACCAGATAGGGTAATGACTAAAGGTGTTTGAGTTTACAATATTTTTTTTATTCTTTTTTTTTACTGTTTTCTGATACATTTCAAGCATGATGCCATATTTTACAATAAATTAACAGCAAGACATGTCCCTCTTAGGGATACTATAGAAAAGTCATATCAATATTTTACTAATTGGTGAGTTATGTATTAAAGAAATAAATACCAGCAGACTTGTAATAAATACCAGAATTTCTGATACTCCAAAGACAACTTTATATGGCAGCTTGTAGAATAATGTAAGCTTTATAATATGCTAATTTTCTAATAAATAATATATATATCCATCCACATATCTTACTTTTTTAACAGTAATCTGGATAAAAGATCAAACCCAACTTAGAATAACAGGGCATCAAGATGACAGAATATGTAACTGGTATGAACAGGAACATTATTTTGCATTCCTGTCTGAGATAAACCCTGATGATTTATAGTTTGTTTGAATATGTATTATTTTAAGCATTTTTTCCATCATAAATGCACGATAGACTGAGGCATTATACAGAAGAAACCTGTCCACTAAGCTCATGGTAATGTACATATTATATTTTGCTATAGGCAGTAATCTTTATAATACATAGAAAATGAAACATCTGACTTATTTGGTATCTATCTATCTATCTATCTATCTATCTATCTATCTATCTATCTATCTATCTATCTATCTATCTATCTAAAAGTGTGGTGCAAGGATGAAAAAGAGGAGGCTGGGGTTCAAAGTGGATAGAACCGCCCTGGTTATTGGTCACCCAACAATTGCATCTTTACATTGTATCTTGCTGCACATTGAATGACTAATACACAAGTTATTTGCACACAGAAAACATGAGTTGAATTGCATTAATTCCAAGGAATTGTGTTGTTTTTGTGGATGATTCATATTAAATTTAAGCTGTAAATCAATCTAAGAAAATCTCACACAATACCAAGATTTTTCCCCCAAGAGGATGATCCATCCAAGTGTCAATTTAGGAGAGTCATCTGTAATAAAGCAGATCATTTACCCAGGCAATGGGTTTCTTAAATCCATGATGACTTGTAAGCCATACTGAAACTGAACTACAGTTTTATGAAGAACATGGCCTGGACAGGCAATATGTGCTCTAAACTAGGTCAGGGTTGGCAGCACATGTCCTCAAGCAGATGGCAAGGGTTCAACATAGCAGGTGAAAAGCGGAGGTATATGTAAGAATTCCACAAAAGCAATATGCACCCTTAGGAATTAGGAAGTGACCCCTTCAATAGGCAGGGTTGCATAGGCCAGTCATGCACTGCACGCTAGGGCGATTTATTCACTGGCTTACAGGGAATCACAGGATTTACAGGAATTATCTACCAGATGCACTAGCTTAGTTTAAAGCCTCCGGAGGGCAGAGAGACAGCAGTTTAAGACCCACCCCATGGGTAAACTATGTAAGAGGCCGGTGTGATAAAACCCACTTTAAACACAACAAAGCAAGAAATCGGCACCCACCCAGAAAATACTATTTAATAACATTTTTCTGAAGCATAGATACTGAGCATTCCATCACACTATATGGCCATATACTGCTTAGCTCACCACTACGTCAAAGTTGCCGAACCTTGGTGAGCTCTATCTATTCCTTACATGGCTCATTGCTTACCATTGAGCCGAATCAGTGGGACTGCATTGCCTTTTAACCTACGGAGACTATCCTGCAATTGAAATGGTCTCCGGAAACCATTAACGAGACACGTGTGGTAGGAGAGGTGATTCCCTTTACCTGCGATTTCAACTAACTCTCAGTATTACTTTCCACTTAATCATACTGTAAAACCATACTGTAGCATAACCATTTATACGCTGATATTAGACATATCTTATAAATGTTTCCACTTGAATACACAAAATGAATTATTAGTCAGTGAGAACGATGTGAGAGTTTTGCTAAACTCTACATTGTAATACAAATTGCACTTGTCTCTAAGTTAAAAAGCACCTTAATCCCATGACGGGCTGAATGCACATTTCCCCTCATCCCCTCTCGACATCCTACCCCGTCTTGATGTGGGACTATTTGCACAGGGCATAAAAGGCGGACAGCTGTGTGTGTGCTGCTTCTAAGACATTTATTTGCCAAAAGATTCCAGAAGCTAGACTAATCCCTTCTCGACATAAGTCTGCTTTCTACTGGCGGAGAATCATCAACCATGCTACTTGTAGCCAAAATAACCTGCCCCGGCAAATAAAACGGAAATAAAAGAGAAAAAATGCATTCAAAGGGCGCACACATTTTTTTTTTTTAGCCAAACAACAGCAATAAAAAAACACTATTGCTCTTAAAAGTCAATAGGGCACAGAATGTTTGCAATCATTTAGACTGGTACTTGTCCAAAATCTGAATGAAATACTCCAGGCTATTTCAGTTAATAACGGTTGGACAAAGACTAAAGCATGATAAGAAAAGAATATTAAAATAATAAAAGTATCTATTCTCAGTGGCACTCACTGATCTTAGACAAATACGATTTAAGCACTTCATTAAATAGCGCTATTAGAAGTATAACATGTTAACTCATTCATATTCTGGTACATTTAATGTATAGTTTTTATCTTAACCTACATTTTATTCTGTATATAACGTTAAAATATAATCCCTCCATAATGAAAAATACCCAAGTAAAATATCTGCAAATACAAACATTAGCTTAAAACCTTACTGTGGGCCTAGTTTCAAAATAATATTTGAAATTAGGTTATAAATAAAGGTATAGATATTTTAAATGTTTTGTTTCAATTTGTATGGTACAGAATAGCATAATATCCTCTGGGGCAGGGTAAAGACGTTTGAAGTTGAAACAATAAATAGTTTCAAATATAGAACATTTTCTGATCTTGCTTGAATTTGAGTGATGTCGGCATGCCTGCTTTGGGTATAATTACCATTGGTAATGGTAGGTTATAATGACATTTCTGTCATTCTGAAAGATGTCTTTTCACTAGATTTTGGTTCCAGTAATATTCTCTATATGGTAACAGTATTTTATGAGCACTCAGCAGCACTCGTGGAAGGCCATTGTTTCTACTCATGAGTGATGATCCTGGAACTAGATTCTGTTCAGCTTTTTCACTTGGCCATGTACTGTTACTGTTGGCCACCAAAGCTAATCCCTCTCTGGAGTAACAGAAATGAGGACCACATCCACTGGTAAAACAGATGGCCTGATGCACGAAAAGCCATGCTGGTACTGTCTGTTAATCTAGAAAAAAATCAGTGATGACAGTGCCTCACCATGCAAAACTTTCTTTTCCTGCTCTCATGCACAACACTGAAACAGTGGCGAGTAAGGGCAGCATGATATGATGTCATACTTGGAAACCTAATTTACTGGTGTGATGGACAAGAATAGTAAGGAATACTCTTTCCTTTATGATAATGGTTTGTCCTCCTCATTCTTTTTCTCCTTGTTTGTTCTTCATTCACTAAGATATCTCTTAAATACGTGAAAGTTGTCAAGTATAAGGAGGTACGCTTAAGTAGATATGTGGTCTTCACCAAGTAACACTTTTTTAAAAAAAGGGGACAGTTTTTAGCATTGTAAAGCTATATATATATATATATATATATCATAAAGTAAGAATCCAAGAAAAAAGAACACCGGTATTTTAGTCTCATTCTACTCTTTGTTCTTCCAATAGGAACATCAATCAGGTTCTGGACATAAAAAGACCTTGACAAGATAGTGTTTGTGCTGGTGGCTTCATACAGTCCTTAGCTATTGAGGTGCTACAAAAGCGTGATAGAACTCACTTAAGTGTAAACATCACAACAGAAAGACTCCCTTTATGGTGGGTGTTACAAAAGCATGGTGCAAATACTTAGAATGGGCACTGCAACAAATTCGAGCTTGAGACGTGGTTCCACACTGAAGCAGGACGGTTACCATTAAGTTTACAATAGGTTACTTCTTTAATATGCGGTCATCTCTTATAACTTGCGCCAATGATACACTATGACAAAAACATTTTGTAGGTTATCTTCTATAATATGTGTGATTCTAACAATTCACATGTTCACAAGAATCATTAGGAAACCCTTAAGACCTGTCCTGATTGGCTACAAAGTTGTAATACATTTTTTTTGGTAATAAAAAAATATATACAAACAACACAAGCCACCAAGTCAATAGACACTGGTACTGAGATGCTCCCGATCACCATTACTCCTCTAAATTGGGAATAAACAGCCTGTGTAAAAAATATCGGCGTTATATGGTATGTCCTTCTTGCAATGGTTTTAACGCTTTAGCAGCCTTGCCCTCAAAGGAGAACAAGAGCAGCCCGGAGGAACAGAAAGAAACAAAAAATGTCTGGACTGGTACTAGTGAAAAGGACATTCACTCTGTCACCTGATGAAAGCTCTTTAGAATGGGTCATTAAACCAAGACACTTGACATTAATTTTATTAATGTGGTTCACTGACACATTTGATGCACTAAGTACAACCAAGATGAAAAAGATGTTTAGAACCTCAAAGGACTAGAACATTCAATTTGATTTCCAGAATAAACAGTTTGAAAAGTCCATGTTTTTCTCTTGAATGTTCTGTCTGATTGTTCTCCATGGTGCACAGAGGACTTGGTAATTCTTCACACAAAGACAAAGGTACAAATGTGGTGAAAAAAAAGTACTTCCCAACAGGCATTCACTGCATTCTTTTTTAAGATATAGTGTGTTTAAGAAACAAGAGAGTGGGTGCTCTTTTTACAAAACCCCCTAATAAAAGAATGAAAAAAAGGACAGCTTTGAGAAATCTTTTCTCTGCATAAGATCCTTAATGTGAAATATTTAGTATAAAGTATGGAAAAAATTGAAATTTTAACTATTTCCCAGTTTAATAAAGAAAATTGGGGTGTGTAATGGCAGTGAAAATGTATATGTAAGGTAGATTATTGTCTTTATTTTTTGTAAACCACAGCGTTTCTAGAAAATCTACACTCTGTGTCCAGGTCTCTCCTTTTTCCTTTGCACTGAAGCCTTACTGAAGCCTTGAATACCTACAGGCAGTGGTGACAGGTCCCAAATCAGGCTATTTACACTATGGACGACCGCCATAATACTTTATCTATAATATCTGACGTATGACATCACATCGCTCAGTAATGACACTTCGGTGTATAAACAGCATCATAGTATGTCATGGACTGGTAGAGCTAACGCCAGCTGTACACTTTTTGAATTTTGCACACCATGGGCACGGTTTTAATGTCAAGCATTTTAGCGTCATACATACTTTATAAATATGGCAGACAAAGGAGCTTTAGAGGAGAGATTTATCCATTAAGCACTCAGCTTCTCTTTTACTGTAGACGATCTCTAATACAGATTCAAAATGAGACATGCAACTTATCCTGACATTCAGTATTTTCTCCATCTCCATGTACGGTATTTCACGTTAAAATGAATACTCATATGGTTGAAAAAGATAACTTGATAATTATGTAATGTAACATTTATCCCAATTGCTTGTACAGCCATATATTTTCTATTCAGTCACGTAAAGTGATTAAAATACCTTTCCTATAACTTTCTATATATGAAGCTTCAATAAAACACGCAGAATGCCTTTGATTTTTTATTTTCTCTTTTTTTTTTACATCTTTGAGACTATAATGAAGGTGTGCGGTTCTTCATTATTCATCAAAATGCCAAGTTTAACAAGCTGTTTAATTACGTGATTTTAAAATAACACTTTATGGCTGCTGAAAAAATGCTTGTAAAACGCATTGTGTTATCTTTCTCAGAAACTATTAAAAAAAACTCATGGACTCATGCAACTTTTTTCTAGCTTTTTAAAATGTATTGAAAAAAATACTACTATCAATATAGCACTGATTACGCATATGAAATAGTTTTTATATTTTGTATTAGAAGAATGATTGTCCATGCAGATCCATTTAATATTGGATTTATTTATCCTAAAAATGTTAAATCCTGAACTTGTAAGGTTACAAATGTTTGGATAAAAGGCTTATTACAGTAGCCTTACAAAATATAGTTAGGAAAGTTGTCGGTAACCCTCATCATTGAAAAGTCTTGGCGCAAACGTTTCGAGTATTTTCACATACTGGCAAAACCATCAAGTGTGAAAAAACTTTCAGGATGTTCAGGGGTTTTTTTTTCATCTCAGTATTAACTGGTATTTAATTGAAATGGCATTAAATGAGTGTGGATATTACTGGACCATGTTACTTCCCGAAAGCATGTAGAGGTGGCTTGTAAAGATAAGGTCTACAAGGTTAAGGTTTAAAACCAGAGCAAAATCATTTCAATGTGAACTTCTTCTGCATGATGGCCTTTTTGTTAGTTTTTTTTCTACAAGGCCTTTGAAGCTGGACAGATGTCCGTCTCTTTAAGTATCAATAGTGAGCTGGTCCAAATACTCGCAGACTTAACACAAATTATAAACATCTTGAAAAGGCGGCAGACATAAAAAGAAAGCAATTGAGGCGGTGTTATGGCCAAATTTAACACAGCCGAGTGCTCCATTCAGTAGGGCTCAGCATTGCCGAAGAGGTCCTTTTGACCGGATTCTGTTAATTTGTTGATGGATAATAGGCCAGAGTTACCGCAATCTATGTGCATATAGCAGAAAATAGAGTCAATTACATCTGCATTAGCAGGCATTGGGGAGAAAATCTCCTTACGTGCATTCTAGTGCTACACTAATTATGTTTGTTAAGTGGAAAGGATTTTTCTACAACCAGGAAATCGCTGGAAACAAAAGAGTACAAAATAAGATGGCAACTGTTTATTGAACATTTATTGACATTTCATGAAACATTGTGTGTAGGACAGTCCGGGTTTTAGAGATTATGCACGTAGATGGAATGGCGATCCTGCAATGTTATTGTACAGAACCTTATCCTCCAAATTGATGAATAGACTTGGCTTCAGTTTTTGACTCTCGTGTCCTTCTTCTTATTAATACCAGGATGAACCTGTCTGCATCTTCTTGATGTTGCCAAACACACAGATTTATAATCAGAGATGGCTCTGTGTTTTAAAGGTATAACGTACTAACATAGTAATTTAGGTTGAAAAAAGTACAACATGAGAATCCATGAAAATAAAAGACAGAGAAGGATCCTTCCAGTCTTTGTTTTTCCAGTAGGCCCAATCCACTTTGAATAGGAACATCAATCAGATTCTAGACATTGAAGAGATAGTATTGGTCTTGGTGGCCCCTTATTGTGCCTACTTGCTTCTTGGATGGGCTTTCATATTTTTAGTGCTCCCATCCTCCAGATTGTCTTTATCTTTTATTGATCTGTTCAAACCTTCCTCATTCTTGTATGGAGGCCATAAAGATGCCCCATTGAAGGAAACATAATTTTAGATGCTTGGCACCTGTGTTTGATAAATCCTCCATGTAGGGTATGGAATTGCTGATTTTTCTTGGAGGTGCCAGTGGGCTTTTTAAGACACAAGAACTCACAAGTAGCTTACGTCTAGCCATATGCCTCTAATGAAGTTGATTGAGCACACTTTCACACACCAACATTCTATTTGCTTCATAGGAAATGAAAGAGAATAAACTGAAATGATGGGACTATGTATAGTAGCATGATGTCTGAGCAAGAAAATTAGCTTGTGGCTTCTAACAGTTTGTAATTATTTTTCAGGCCTATTAGAGAGACATAGTACCCAAATAACCAAGGCTTCCAAGCTACATTTAAGTTAATTGGACCTGACAGTCACCTTAACTCGGGACAATTACGAGGTAAACTATCCAGAGGACATCAGATGAGTCCACAAAATCTGGTGATGTTCGTTAGCAGAATTCTTTAAACTAATATTGACCTGCAGGTCCTTAAGGTTCAAAGAGTTCTCTAATTAACATCCATTTAAAATTCCCATTTGTATTACTAATTAAGGAATCTGTTTATGAATATAATCCTTTGGAAGGGAAGTCCTTTCTCCAAGTATAGAACGGGACAGCTCTTGGGACTTGTAGGAATGTTTACACGTCTATCTGATTAAATATCATATTCTACTGAATATATAATATGTCTTTAAGATGCATGTATTTGTTTTTACCACTTTGCACAAGAATGCTTTTTTATCTACAACAAAAGAGATAGCAGATATGTTTTGGTTCAAACGAACACATATCCCTGGCGTCTATAACAGCTAGCGGGATATTTATGTTGGTTGCTAATCTAGGCCAGACCAAGGGCACCACTCCTAGCACCTACCTCCACGGCCACCATCCATTCGGTACATCACGTCATATTGGAATACATGCCGCTGGTACAGCAAGCTATAGAGGCTGTGGTAGTTTTACATAGTCCTCCATATGGTAAATTGACTGGTTGGCTGGGTCAGTGATCAGAACAACAGCAAACCAATAGAGCAATATGCCTAAACTCAGAGGGCCTGTGTCCTCAGGACCTTCCACCCTATGCATGAATATGCTTCTGACCACAGGGTTTGTAAAATATATCTTCTTGCCTCTAGCAGTGAAGAGATATCATCTAACTAGCTGCATGGATGCAATAATAACGTGTCTCCTGCCTCAAAGAAATTGAAGAAACGTATTCCGTTCGCTCTGCAGTGGAAACCAGCAATAGCCCAGTAATGGCACACCTGGCTGCTGTAAGTAATCTATTTATGTTCTGCCTATAAAAACTGCCTATGAACACTTATATAGTTACGATTTGTGATAACCCCCAAAGCATCTTCCCCATTTGTGTGAAGATGTCTCTTTGATATTGATCTATTACGCATAACTGTATTTAGGTACCGCAGAACCAGACTGGATTATGTGTAGGGGGGCTGAACAACTCCAGTCCTCAAGGGCCACAAACAGACCAGAAATTCGGTGTGTTCTTTCCTGAAAACAAGTAGTTTAATGAATTTTTGATTGAGATGCCTTGTGCGCAAACTGCGATATGTAAATACTGTGGCCAGAGCGTAGACCTCATGGCCAAGAGTTGTGACATTTAAAATAAAAAAGATGTGTTCTTTATTGCATGAGTACACAACAAACCGTAGTGTATGCTTAGTGACATTTAGCCCAAATTATTATTATTCTTTTTTGGGGGGAGTATGATGCATTCTCTTTCATCCAAATGTTAAATGTGTCCCATTAATTACACTTTCTGAAAGGTGTTAATAATCTCTTCACCACCATAGTCAATGCGCTCAACCAAAGACCCGCATTTTTTTTTATTGTAGGTGAACCATAAAGATAAAAATTCACGGATGTAACTTTCTTAACTATTTCTTTTAACGCACTTGGCCGAGGTTTCAATAACTTTAGATTTTTACGGATTTGCATTATAACGAAGAAAAGTCTTACAGATATATCAAAGATACTCACTGATGTTCTGGCTAACATCATCTGCCGACTTACCAAATAATGTGTTTGTTAAAACAACAAGTATTCCTAATTTAATTATATATGTTTGATCTTTTCTTGCTCCATTCAGAAGATACTGCCTTCAGAGACTTGTTACTACTACGCGTTGCATGCATTTATGCCATGTCATGGATTCTGTTATTGTCCACTGCCTACATAATCTCATTACGGATCTGTTCCCATACCTGAAGAATTTAAAAAAACAACATCAATTATAGTTGCTTCCCCCTCAAAAGATTCGTCATTTTGCCATCTGTAGGCAAGCATGCCTTCCAACAATATGTTTTGTGTCAGACTCCACTGACTGCATTAGTGAAAAGGTTCCTTTTTGACCAATTCATGGATTTTTTTTCCTCCTTTTTTCCTTTCATTGGGCTGTTGATGAGGTTGTTCTAATCAGATTAACTGAGCCCAGACACAGCAGTCCGAGTTTATTCTCTTAGAAAAAGGGGGGATTCAGGCAGCCCTGAAAACTTTTTGTACTTTTATTTCAACATAGCTGAATGCTTTTGTAAGCCACATGGAAGAAGGGCTTTGAGCAACCACACTCCCAGTTGATGAAGGGAATTTGGAATGGGTCACTAAGCCAAAATACTTCACAGAGAATAGAAGTTAATGCTGTTCACTGCGATTCAAAGAGAAAGAAGGAACTGAGCTTCCAAGTGGCTGGAACATTTAATTTAGCCCCCAAAATAAATATTGTGAGATGTCCAAGTCCATGTTGTTTACAACACTAATGAAATAAGCATTTCAAGCTTATGTCTTTTCTGTTTGATTATATTGTCAGCTATTGTAAGGAGCAAAAAGGTAGCTCTTGCTTCACACAATTAAGAACGCGTACTCAGATCCATTCATTAAGTATATACGTTGTATATAGTGCTAAAGAGTTCTATCCATAGAATATACATTGTATATAGTGCTAAAGAGTTCTATCCATAGAACTCTATCCATCTATCCATCTATCTATCTATCTATCTATCTATCTATCTATCTATCTATCTATCTGTCTATCTATCTATCTAGATATATATATATATGTAGTACTGTGGAAAAGTTTTAGGCAGGTATGAAATGCTGGAAGGTAAGAATGCTTTCATAAATAGAAATGTTTATTTTGATCGCTTAACAAAATGCAAAGTGAGTGAAAAGAAGAAAAATCTCAGTGAAATCGATATTTGGTGAGACCACCCTTTGCCTTGAAAACAGCATCGACTCTTCTAGGTGCACTTGCAGAAAGTCAGGGATTTTTCTACGCATATAGTTAGGTGTTTGATTAAACAATTATACCAAACAGGTGCTAATGATTATAAATTTACTACGTAGGTTGAAACACAATTATTAACAGAAACAGCTGTGTGGGAAGAATAAAACGAGGTAAGCAACAAGCACAACAAGGTGAGGTTGCTGAAGTCAAAAGTCATACACGATGGCAAGACCGAGCACAGCAACAACACGCAAGGTAGTTATACTGCATCAGCAAGTCTCTCCCAGGTAGACATTTCAAGGCAGACAGGGGTTTCCAGATGTTCTGTTCAAGCTCTTTTGAAGCAGCACAAATAAATGTTAATGTTGAGGACTGTAGACACCATGCTCGGCCAAGGAAACTCACTGCAGCAGATGGAAGACACACCATGCTTATTCCTCTTCGCAATCAGGCGATGTCTAGCAGTGCCATCAGCTCAGCATTGGCAGAAATAAGATGCGTTAGTTCACGGAAGACCGCAGAGCGGTACAAGAATGACTGTTTACAGGAAACAGTGAAGCATGGTGGGGGTTCCTTGCAAGTGTGGGGCAGCGTTTCTGCAAATGGGATTTGGTCAAAATTATTGGCTCCTGAATATATCATGGAAAATACATAAACTTGAAATGGTTATTTCATTAGTGTTGTTAGCAACATGGACATCTCAAAATCTCATTTTATATATATATATATATGTAGTACAGAAATACTTGCCGCTTAACCCAACACCACCTACACAGTAAATCAAAGCGACTCTCCATCCACGAAACTACAAAGTAAAAATAAAATTAACCAAAAGTGATTAGTGTGCTTCCAGCTTTGGAATATGCATGTGATTTCAGAGAGCCTGCATATGTGAGTATACTACTAACAGCACAAAAAAATGATTATACTATTGCAATATCATTATATATAAATATATATATATGCACACACACACATATATATATTTCATAAATATATATGTCTTATTATTTCTTTTGTCTGTATTCCAAATCTGGAGGTCCGACAATATCCTATATAAAATCCGAGGTTATTATTGATTCCTTCCAAAGTTTATGGTGTACCACTAAGCACACAAATCACTATTGTTTTTTAAAATTTATATATATATATATATATATAAACACACACGTACTGTATACATTTAGATTTACAATTGCATATACATATATATTTTATTACATTTATTATTTTAAGTTTATAAATTGAAACGGATAATACATTATTATATATGTGATAGAATGTACAATATTGAGACATTGAGTATCAAACACAACATTAGCTGCTGAAGCTGGGTGACAGCCCTGGGCAGTTAAAGAAATGGGGAATCTGTCCCATATCCCAGGGCAGATTCATGGCCATTACAGGACAATGTAATATTTGTGAACTAAAATGTGTAATCCTGACAGGGCAGATACGTGGATATCACCTGCAGCCCTTGAAGGAACTGCACAAAAGAAAAAATGGGACTGAGCACTGGGCTGAAGTTCCCTTCAGCTTTGAATACTAACAGAGGTATATGTGAGAGTATATCAGTGTGCGAGGGAGAGTACGTAGAATATATATATGTAATTTATATATATATGTAATGTATACATGTATTATCCTAATAAGAAATTTAGAATTTCTTCATAGAAAGCAAAAAAGGTTCTGTTCACTCGGAAGTGCACAATGGTGCACGCTGATTATTTTCAATTAAAAGGCTAGAAAGAGCATATATATATATATATATATATATATATATTTGTATATGTGCTTAAAGTATGTATATTTATATAGAGATATGCATTCTTTTTGACTACCGGTGTTAGATTAATACAACCAGGTTACCTGAATCATTCTCAAGGTTGTAGACTCACTCTACTGGTGCTGGTCATGACTATATATATTCCATTCTGAGCTCCATCCACTCTGCATGCACCCTGGGGTGCTCTACAATACAGTACTGAGTGCCTCAGGCACACCGGGTTTCTGGATGGCTATACTTAAATTCAAGATCCGCTGTTTAATGCATACTGCACGGTGGGCAGATTAACATTTCTATGCTTATGTAATGTGCTCATTACTGTATCATTGCATATTCAAAGAAGGGACCCGAGAGGGTTCTTCATTTGCGACGTGAGGCTTCAGTGAAAAGGTTGCATATGATGAATAGAGGATGCTTCAATCCTAGGTTACATCATGCGATACGCTTAGGTCATTCATACCTGTGCATTCCCAAATATTCTTTTAACGGTAAAGAATGCAATCTTATTTAATACCTTTGTGAAAGTTCTTGGAAATCTTGAAGGCAGGTTAATTTCTAGGGAAAAAAAAAACATATAATACATATATGGGGAAAAAAAGATAATCAACAAAAACAAATTCATTCTAATTAATTATTCTGTTAAGAATATTTACTGTCCCTTTTATTACTATACATTGCATTTTATATATGGAGCGCTAGCAGATACCATAGCACAGACATGTCCAAAGTCCGGCCTGAGGGCCAATTGCGGCCCACGTTCCGGACTGATAAGGCCCCACAGATAAGTTGCCCAAATAAAGATCTGTTTTTTTATATTAAAGGCAGAGTGATTTAACACCTGTTTAGATTTGTCATCCAAGTCACAAAATGAAAATTATGCCGTTTTCAATAAACTTTGCATAAAATAGTAAAATTGCATTTAATTTTAATGGTTCAAAGAATGTCAGGCAAAATGGTCGGCCCTTGCACATGTTCACTTCATCAAATCTGGCACTCTTCGAAAAAAGTTTGGACGTGCCTGCCATAGCACTATTAGAACATGACCAATAACATTAACATGATCAATATACAAAACTAACAATAACATCAGCACATGTTAAGACATACTGGAATAGAAGGAGAAGATGGACCTGACCTTGTGATCTTAAAATCCATTCATTTACATTTATGTTAAAAATTCAAAGTTTAATAAATATAAGCCTTTATAGAAATAAACTTGTATCATCTAGATTTTCTGCTTTCGATTTATTTAAAAAAGGATTGAGTCAATGTGTGCCTACAAAGCTTCAATCCTCCACCATTTCTGTAAAGGAATTCATTCCCAGTCTTCATTCTTGTACCCCTAGTTCTAACACTGCTCTTTCTCTTTAAATACAACACAGTGCAGCCTTTGATGGAAAATGGTTCATACATGCAGCATTAAACCAGTGTCCATTAATTAACAAAGATAACATCATAATTTCTTGTTAGAAAACCCAAATTATATTAACTTACAATAAAAATGACAGTGTAGTATCATTATACACCGGTGCTGAAATGGTTAGTAACCAGCAGCTGGTATAAATGTAAAGACTCTCATTTTGTCTTCTGGGGATAATGACCTTTAACCTCTTGAGGGCTTTTAAATAGTAAATATTTTCTCTTTTTTTTTCAAATAAAAGACTGACCCTCAATGCAAGGACTCTTTTATTTCCACAAACAACACATTGTATGATTTTCTACTAAAAGGGACCAGCTTACCCCAGGGGAGCTAAAAGAGTCTTCAATAGTCCTCTGCCGTAAAAAGGCAAGGGAATAAGGAAATAAAAGATGTAACAATAGATTATTCACATTTTGTACAGAGGAATTGTGTCTATGAGAAGCCGCAATGAATCATTTATAGATGTCAATGAATAATAAAGATCGATACCTGTGTTAGAGGACCCCTACGTCATGTAGAATGTGAACAAATGTCAATGTTTTCAATGGAGACCATACAGACCAAGTTTAAAAGGAAATTATATATATATATATATATTATATATAATACCTATATTATATATATATATATATATATAATACCTCTATACAATACATACTGCTAATACAGTAAAAGCACACATTGTTTAAACTGAAGTTTTGGGATAAAATGTTGTTCTAGAAGAAATCAGGCGTGATCTATCCCTTGAATTTTAAATTATCTAAAGATTAGTAATTATAAAATGATAAACCAACCTCATAGACTCTATCTTAAATTACCTAACTCAATTATAATTAAAAAATAGATCTTTTAGGAATTATTTGTAGGTGTTAATTAACTGTTAGAACTGTTAATATCCCAGAAAGTTGTTTTTTTAACACAGCAGTGCACACTGTCTAGAAATCCCTGTCTTGTATGACCCCAGGGATTTCAGTTGGCACATGTAAACCCCTGTGATGTGACCTATGGCATCACCAGTAGGCTTCCCTTGTACAGCAATCAGAAATTAATTTTGAAGTAAGTCTTATTGAAAAGTCCAGAAGTTGGCAGGTAGTTCTCCCATTGAAAATATTGCACCGAAAAAATCCTCTGAATAAACACTGCCCAGAATGGACTAGAGTGCTCTGTACAACCCATGCCCCTGAATATAGAGTCCAGGCACCCAGATGGGACTGGCTATCTCACACACCAAGCAGCTGCCCATCCTGACATCACTCCATACACACCCGATCTGATCAGGCGCTGTAGTGTGTGGTCAGCTGAATATGCCTGACCATGCACTATGTAAGCAATAAAATGTAAAAGGCAGCATGACATATCTTGCGTTGATCGACCTTATGTCTTTAGGTGGCCACCAACCTTAAAGTTCCAGGGCTGCCTTTTTAACCCTAGTCCGGCCCTGCCCCAGCTATAGTGTACCTACCATAATTTTAATAACATCAGCTACTAATAAAAAATCAAACTTTTATTTGATCTCCTGTGAGATATATATATATATATAACGTGGGGATTAACATGCATACTTTATATTCATCTTCAGTAGAAAAATGTAGAATCTTAGGTTCATTCACTAAATGCAGATTTTCCAGGAGAGTTTCCAGGAAAGAGGCTCCTTGACTTCATTTTACATTAGGGTTAGGGTGGTCGTAACCCGGTGAGCATCTGCTGCAGGAACAGCTTGGCTGGCCCCATTTAATGTATAGTTAAATCAGTGAGATTTCTTCAAAGTCTGCTCACCCGTTAAATTAGGCATAAAGGGCCAGCTCAGCCCTTCTTGCTGGAGAAACCTGCCAGTGTTGGACCTTCGTAATAAATTGTGAAGTGAGAGAACTGAAACACGCTTTATTTGGCAACTCTTCCTTTAGTGAATAAGCTATCTGTTTCATCATTAAAGGAATTCCTTTATTTCAAATATCTACTAATAACGTGCAAGCTGTCCACAGGGGAAGTATTTAAGTAATTAAAATAATTGATCCTAATAAGTTATTTTAATGGCATCTAGCAATGCTAATAGTAAGTGGTCTTTGATTCTGGGAACATAATTTTGCTATATGCACCTTTCCTGGAATTTTCCATATGTCTGTCAAAAATGTGTTCTGGATATCTAGGAATCCATGAAACTTATTTGAAAGGAATTAATTGACCCAGATTCCTTTGGCAACAGATTGCTAAAACTGGGAAGCCATTTTCATTTCCTTGTTTTCTTGTGTAAAATGAACACAACCAAACGCCATCCACTCTAATTAACACCTTACCTAAATTTACACCTAAC
Source organism: Spea bombifrons (assembly GCF_027358695.1). Classification (NCBI taxonomy): domain Eukaryota; kingdom Metazoa; phylum Chordata; class Amphibia; order Anura; family Pelobatidae; genus Spea; species Spea bombifrons. The sequence goes on from NC_071098.1 coordinate 10,730,845, forward strand.
CTATAATAAGACGATCATAAAATAGCGCTATACATACCTGGGAACTTGTGACCTACCCTTGAGGGACGCAGCCAGCACTGCCCCCTGGCGTCTCTGATGTTGGGGTTGTTTCAGTGGGTTTTCCTTTCGAAGTCAGTAGGCGTTCCAGCTGACAAGGCCGGAAACACCCCCATTTAAATTGGAAATGGATGGAGAGTGGGGCATGTCAGGACCCCGCTCCTGTGACCCGGAGGACTCAGAGAAGCAGCGCTTCTCCATGAGTTTTCCAGGCCAAACTCGGAGATTTCCCAATTATGGTGATATCAGACAACAGTATACCAGGTGATTCACAACACAAACATTAAAAGTCAAGTAGAAGTCAAGGACTATTAAAAAAAAATCTTTATATAACATGCTACTAACAAAAGACACGCAAACAGTTCAAATTATACTTCAAATTAGTATTTTGTATTTAAACAAGTTATTAGGTTCCCATAATAAAAAGTAATTGTCTGCTAACATCAATGAAACATTACAGTACCTGCCAACTCTCTGATATAACAAACAAATAGAACAGCTTATATTCAGATAATCGCTTACCCTAGCATTGAATATTGCCTTAATTTCTCTTACTAGTGGCTGAGTTAAAAGTCACAGCGAGAAGAACTTGTAAAAGCAGTAAGGCGTGTTACCATCGATGAATAATTACTGTGTGAAAAGGCAGACGCCTTGATTGAAACACCAAGGTTGAGCTACTCTATGTGAACCCCAGTGTTTAGGTCGATGACCAAATGTTTTTGTTGGAATGTTTGAAGCTAATATATCTGTTTTGTGAAGACTTATAATTGGGTATATGTACAGATTTACTATATATGTTTATATGGGTGGGATAAGTCCTAATTCACTGGATCGATAGTGCTTCAGTATGCCTCATTATGCTCATCATGTTGCATCAATTTTTTTCTGGAATCAATTTTTTATAGACAGATCAATTAGTGGCAGGCTCATCAAGGAGCAAACCACTATTTTTCAGGCTTCACCTCTTATAACCTCACCAACAAATAACATACAAAACAGTTTGAGAACAACTCTGCTGAGAACATTTAGCTTGCCATACAGTGTATGCCTGCTTGGATTTGTCTCAAATTCTAGCTCACCTATGCTATTACAAAGGAAAAATCTCTATCACCATATCAGTCTTATCCTGTCGGCAAGAGTAATCCAGAACCAAAAGATGAGGCAAATAATACAAGGGAACCAACGACACTAGATATACATTTCAGCCTTGCTGAGTCTCACAAGTGAGGGCTAGCGGGCATCCTTCTAGGTGCAAGCGAGTATGGAGGTCCATGTCTGGATTCACTTTTACACTTGAGGTCCCACAAGATCTGAAAAAAGTTCTGAGAACAAAGCTACCAAGAAGTGCCAGTCACTTAATATGGGTCAGACTATCTTGATATGTGAATGGAAATTGTGTTCTCAAACCTTTTTGGATATAGCCACACCAACAAAGAATATATATTAAAATACTTTATAAGTATAAATACAGGTTCAAATATAAATATGAAACCTGTAAGGAAACAAATGCACACTCTCTATGATCCTGTTTTTTTGCCACTGATTGGCTGCTTAAATCAACCAATCCGGTAGGAGAAAAGCACTTCCATTGAAATGTGAGCTCTTTTTACACATGTCCTTTGTTGAGCTAGTGCCTACTGGCAGTGAGCATAACGTGTGGGTACAGGCAGTGCATCTCCTGTAAGCTGGGGACAAGGAAAGAAGTAAATGCATATGGGGGGAATCTGCAGAAATATACTATGCATTTGCACAGGCTACGGCATAAAAATTAAAGTGCATATCATAACGGGAGTGTCTTTTTAATGAATTACTTTTTAGAATTAATAGAGGGAAATTTAGAGCTGCCTATTCTTGAGTTTTTGCTCAATAGGATTAATGGTAAGAAAATGATTCCATTGCTTTCCTTGAGTTCAGTCTACTGCACACATATTAATCTGATCAGTCTACTGTGCACCTAATCATCTGCTCCGTCTACTGCGCACCTAATCATCTGCTCTGTCTACTGCGCCCATGCCTTGTATCCTTTCACAGGCCTTTCAGGGAATATTGGACTGTATTTTACCAAATGTTTATATATTTGCTGTAATTGTCGTATTCCTTTTTTGATAAGCTATGGGGTCATTATTCCTTCATATTGAAAAAGAATGGGTGCTCCATTACTCATTTAAAGCTAGGCAATACTTATGCAATAACAAAAATAATATCAATATGAAATAGTGCTTTTTATGAAGCATAATGAAGTCACAAGTAAAATTTGTTCATTGTAAAGCATCATGCCATATACACTCAATATCGCCAAGTCTTTATGAACTCTTTGTAGGCACAAAGAAATCTGAAGAAAATAAATAGACTTGCCATAGCACTATGCCAAAACATCAAGTTTATTAAAGCAAACACTGTCCATTTGGAGGCCCTAGAACCAGTTACGAGGCTCAAATGTTTCATTGGCCTCCCAAACTCAGGCTAAAATGTTGAGCAACTTTGATTGATTCATCCACTCTTAAGCATAAAAGCTTGGGGACTCTTCCCATTGACTACATATTTTGCCAGATTTAGAGTTCCATCAAGATAAAATATTTGTTCACAGGACCTTCAAGAAGGTTACTAACACCAGCATTTATTATTTCTTCCAAGATCATTGCCTTTCTTCCCAAAATTAAGACCCAACTCTACAGGTTCTCCAATTGTTATGGCAGTCAAGGGAGGGATCATCCTACATAAACAAATCAAGACAACATTTCTCAGGGGAATTAAATCATGGGATGTAGACAGGTCGGCATGTTCCCATCACCAGACTGGAGACACCACCTGGGGTACCACTGTTATATATGTATTGTCCATTCCATTAAGCAAAAACTATAATAATGGTAGTTGTTTGCTTGGACTTGCATTTCTGAAAACGTAAATGTTTTGCTTGGTGGAAAAAAAAACAAAACCACTAATTAGATCTTCTCAAAATCAAACTCAGGTTATTAACAAACCCCATAGGGCTTTATACCTATTATTATGGACATTGGTGGAAAGGGTTTAAAATGTTCCCAAGTGTTGCTCCACATCATGAATCATTCTGTGTTCGTTCAGTTCCATTCCTGACACTGAAGAGAGAAGAAGACTTTAACTAGGCTTTGCTAAGAAGATGACTTCCAAAATCAATTGAAAGAAGAGGGACAAATGATCAAAGTAGTCCAAACACCTTAAAAGACTATTGGTTTATTTGATGAACACATATTTTCATTGAATTGACCCACCATTCCTTAGAGTTAGTTGACTCACGGATAAGGTAAGTGAATATCTATTTATTCCGCAACTCAGTAGATTATAGTAGAAATTGTTGAGATATATCAGGGATAGATCTTTCTCAGGAGAAAATGGCCTGCTGGTGCAAAGGTTAAATATGGAACAGAGGCATCACATCACTTGTAGTATCACAATGTTGGTTAAACATTAGATCAATGGTCCAACATGGAAAATAGTCAATAGAGCTCACCCATCCATTGTGCCATTTGTTTAAATCTTGGTGTAGAAATGGTACCTAACACCACTAAAAAATATAGCGGTATCTTCACACATATAGTGTTGCTGTATCTACAAATCATACAGTTGTAGAAACGAATGGTAAGTTTCAGGAAGTTAAGGTGATCATTATTGAAAAACTTCCACCTTATAGTTCCAATATGTGTGAAGAAACACCGGTACACACCACCCCTATGGTTCTTTTTGAATATTGAATAAAAGTATTGATAAATGTATTTTGATATATTTTTAATATGTAGATATGATGGTCTTAGAAAATTCATTGCACGTGAGAACTGAAAATAACGGAAAAAATGGGGTATTTTTATATCAGTCTTTAGGTTTTTAGGTTGAATACCTCGTTTTATAGATTTATATATTGTTTACATCTTTGTCTAGACTTGTGGTCTTAAATTACCTGTTAGAAAATAGAAGGTGATATGCATATATATTTACTTATGTTTATGATACATTTTTGACATTGTACAAAGTATACCAAATTTCAACAGAAAAAAATATAAAATGAGCCAGAAGCCTGTTTGTATTACAAGATTTGATTTTGAATCACCTCAACATTTCATTCTTCTAGCTTTACCTTGAACATATTTGGTAATAGAGGTTTTGAAAGCTTCCCAACAGAGATGGTTGAGCCAGCCAAAGTAAGGCATGACCTAAGTTGACTCTAAGTCTGACTCTTACCATTCCTGGGTAGCCATTTATCCCTGAGTAAGCACAGGATGCCTCATAGGAGAGAAGAATCATTTAAAGACCTAGTCACTTTTAGGCAAGTTCTGGTGGGTTTTGGTTTGCATTCCTCTACTTACTATTGAGTTAAATTGAGCCAAGCATCCACATGGAACCCATCTGTAGCCTGCCCTAAATTGTCCAGTCAGATATTAAAAAAGATATCTGTTTTTGTCTGTAATAGTAGTACAGCACTCACCGCTAACCTTTTCCACTGGTACTTAACTAATGATAAGGTTCGTCAAAATCATGTTTCACAGGTTGATACAAATAACCCATTCTTATGTTGATGATGCCAAAGAGAAATATGAATTAATATGTGAAATCTGAAAAGCGTCTTCAGCCATAAGTGATACCTTTTATAGAGACAACACAGAAAAAGTCTTTAGTCACCTGTGACTAAAGGTGAATAGTCAAGACTAAATCACAAGAAAACATCTCAGACATAAAGCTTTCAAAAACAGCAAAATTGCCAAGCAGCAAAGAATATTTAGCAAACAGTGTGGATCAATTAATTTACACCTGTTGTGTCCTACAGCACATGGGGCATTCTTAAACAAAAAAAAGAAAAAGATACTGTTGATTGGCCATCTTCTAACCCACCAGGTTTAGGATGAAAAAATCTCCAATTGCACTGATCCAGATGAAGAAACTTTTTGGGGGGCATGCTGATTTTGCTAGGGGAAACCATTTTTATGGGACAATCAGAAAAATCATACACTGTTTGACCATAAGTATGTGGACATTTGACCATCACATCTATAAGAGTTGGATATCCTATGCTACAACCATGGACATGGTCACATGGCTTTACACCACTCCAGTCAATGCTTGGAATTGTGTATAGTGGTCTTTGGGTTGCCTGCAGCTGCTCGGCAATGGAAACCCATTCCAGCGCACAGTGTTTGTGCCCTTGTTGCTTCCAGAGGCAGTTTTGAACTATATAGTGAGTGATTTTTACATAATACACGCTCCATTACTCTGAGTGAGTAATCCAGAGGTCAAGATGGAAAATCAGTACAAGTAAAAAACACCAAAACCATAGGGGTAATCAAAGCACAAACCCATAATCTCAGAAATTGTCAAAACAATCCAGGAAAACATAAATGCTGTGACCTTATTGTCATATTGATACACTATGTAAATCATATCTATAAATTATTCTAGGAGGCAACAACCAGACACATGGTTTCTCCTTTTTTTTCTCCAGAAGCCTGAGATATTTGTGCTTCCCCTCTTGTGTGAAGAAGGTGACCATGCTCCAATGCTTTAGGGCAACACTGAAAACCAAATCCATGGTCGTTCTCTTCTTTGGCTGCACTCTCGCACATGGGAACTTTATGGCTCCAGCTACCCAGAGCCCTCCCTTGTGGGCTGCGGGTAGGAGGTTCTGCTGAAGTCATGGGCAGTCCCACTGACGTGGATGGGCGGTCATGCTGACATTGGGGGAGGTCCTGTTGACGTCAGTGGGTGGTCCAGCTGATATCAAGATTGGTAAGTGGGGGTTGTGGTGTGGAGCGTGCCACAACGTGTCCCCCCTAGTGGCCAAGAGAAGCAGCACTTCAACCAGAGCCTCTGGGTAAAAACCAAAGAGTTCCCAGGTATGGGGATATGCAACTCCTTCTTTCCATCCCTGGCCAAAGCCTAATGGAAGGCTGGATCATCTACTCCCTCCCCACTGAAGTCTTCAAGTGGACATTGCAGCCAAAAACAAAGCTCACCCCCCCAAGAAAATTTAGTTTTTTACAATGAAAAACAATCAAAAATTGTGAGATCTATTTTAAAACTACAAAGCAAGTTAAAATGTACAAGTGAGCATATGAGGTACCATTCCTATTCCCAGCCCATAAGCCTTAGGCTAAGGTAGTGAATACAAAATGTATAAGTCAGTGAATGGTCTAAGGTAGTTCACTATACACGTACCAGCAACAATGTGAGTATATTGTGCACCTCCACAATAACACACCCCAGTGTTGAGCATTGCAGTGGACCTTACCAAGGGCTCTGAACATACCCTGAGCTTCAGAGTTATCCCATCCTCAAAGCCAGATGACCAAGTGAGTCCTCCTCTCATGGGTACTATACCTGATCTAAGTCAAAAGACCAAGAAGCAATGTTTCAGCCTCTCCTGGGCTTTGTGAGCAGGCTGTAGTTGGTACGTCTCTAGACACAGTGAGCAATAAGGTTCATGTCTGAGCTAGACATTCCTAAAGGGAGAAACAATGTGCAAAAAAAGGACTATACTGGTTCAGTCCAGGACGTACAGCACTTAATTAGCTTGCCAGCTTAATTATCTCACTTGTGTCATTACCGAAGAAAATCTCCATCACCATATTAGACTAATCCTCCCCACAAGGATCATAAAGAACTGAAACGCAATTTAACATCTGTCATTTCAGATTTGAACTTCTGCTTGTTCATGGTATGCACTTAGTCATTTAGATATTGCCTCAGACTTCAGTAAACTCTCTACAGTCTCTGCAGGTTGCAATGTACAAAGAAGTGGGAGATAACTTCACAGAGAAGGATGGGTAGTGTATAGTGCTATCCACAATCATGGACTGCCCATGGGGCAACTAGGCACATGTCTGGTGGGCTAGTGCCCAATGGAGCCTCAGACCGACATTCATGGCCACTGTTTTTTAGTATGCAGCTTCTGGCTGGATACACACGACTGCATGCTGTAGAAGTGTAAGAGAATAGTGTGGAACGCACATGCATAATTTTATCAGCCACTGGCCTTAAAGTGCCAGGGCTCATTGTAATCCCAATTCCTGACCTGTTATCCGTACATTAATACTCACCTAAATAGGTTGAAATAACATTGAGACAGCAAAGAAGAAATTGAATGCTGCCTGAAATACATAATGCAGGCTCAGGTTATTGTGGCATTGCTTATGGCTTAAATTCTTGTAAATGTCTGCAGCCTATTCCGGCCCTCAGACTTTACAGAGATTCACAAATAAGCAAATTTAGTTCTTAACATTCATTGTTAAACAAATCTCTGGAACTGTGCTGATTTTGAACAAAACAAGAGAAATTGCAGTTCACGCTGAAAGCTAACGATGATTAGCAAACAAGTTTAGAAGCAACATGGAGGTGGGTTGCAGGTAAGTGGTAGTGAATACCCTAGTGCATGATTTCACCTCCGAAATGGAAAACATCAAGACTTGATGACCAATAAAGTATTTTGTGTGCGATTATGGTGATTATAGTCTCAAAAATTGACCCCCCCCCCCGATTGTACCTGAGTGTATAAGAGGTCTATGCAGCTTTGGGCTGAGACTTCTATGCAGCTGCACCTTTAAGTTTTTGAAATAAGAAATGTGGTCCATGTTGTTTAGTTGTTTATAGTGATGAAGAACTGGAAAGAAAGATGAAAGAAGCAGGCTTGATCAGTTTTATAAATCATGGTGTTTACCAGTTTACTATGAAGTCAGTGAGGGGACGTGCTTGATCCTCTGGCCCTACGGTGTAATGTCCTTTGAAGCTCATAATGTCCTGAGCCCGCAGTGAGGTCTAACATGGATGTGCTTGACATGATGGACTTCATCTTGCTGCTGCATGACTGGAGGTACTGGTAAGAGCATGGGGCACCTGAACCCTTCTGCTACACTTTTCCCTTTTTTTCTCCTCACCTTCCCTGGCCTTTTGGAAGAAACGTTTTAGAATGGCAGACAATCGGTGAGGGCACTTTTTTATTTTTAATTTCCCTTAAGATTGCTCTGTTATGCTTCATTGCACGTATGGTCATGATTTGACAGTATCATGGATGCATGTTTTTTTTATGAATGAACTGAAAATGCCAGAGTTGAGACAGATCCCAAACACTCAGCCTTTTGGCATGGGAGACGGCTTGACTTCAGTGGTTCTTCTTTCGGACCATGAAGATCCAGTCCTCCTGCATTCCTTTGGAGGGAAGGAAGGGGTTGTATATCGCTTTGGGGAGAGAAGAAAGTCAGAAGAAGATTCCGAATCCAGTGATCCACTGTGGCTCATCTATATTGTTCACCCTCCCCCAAAAACTTACAATCCGTGCTACCGAGTCATTTGCACCATGACAATACCATGCCGAAGATGGCCACGGACGGATCTGGATAAAGCTGTATATTAATGAATGGAATTATGCATGAACATTAATACCATTGTTATACCATTAAAAGAAAAAACAATCTTTCCCAGTTAGCACATTTGACTTTGCTATCATATCAACCAAATCAATAATCTTGATTGGCCTATTCGACATTTTAACCATACGTGCGATTGGAAGGACTTACATTTTTTGGCAGTTTAATGCAAACCGTAAATATTTAAAAACGTTCAACGCATATATTCAGCAACTATATATGCTTAAAAAAGACTTCGACGCCTGAGTTATCCAATCCATGTCTTGGAAGGCTGTTTCATGGATGACGTAAAAATGAAATACAGCTCAACAGCCCTCTGTAGCCCTCTATAGAGATTCTTCAGATATAAACTCCTGTGTTGCAATCTTTAATTTTCAAACTTACATCTGTGTCTTATACGCTCTTGCAAAAACATTGTTATCTGACGAAACACTACCCTGTAGTTCCAGCTTTCTTCATACATTAGAAGAGCCTTTTCCACAGTAGTGGCCAAACTGAAAATTGCAAATCACAATTCTGTTTTTTTAACTGAAATGAGTCGACTTAATAAAGTAAATCAATCAGACAAGATTATCAAGTGTTTGTCTGTTATACAAGCCCAGCATGTTTGTGTTTTGGTACAGCCACCGGTCTTCCTGGAACACATCTCAGACTTATCAACAGTTGTGTTCCAGTAGACAGGAGGAATTTTTTTGTACGATCAACTGAAATGTTGTCTTGGACGAGGTACAATCAGTGTGTTTCTCCAAAAACATTTTACAACTTACCTTCAAAAGGTTGATAGTTCCAATACAACTTTGGTGGAGAGGACTTGAGGCTAAGGGAGGAACCATGATGTTAGAAAAATAAACCACTGCTTACGCCATCGCACCATCTTCTCAATTTAACGACGAATGACAAAAAAGTCAATTTAGCCAGAACCAAACCAGTTTATTGAATTTGCAGGCTCCATGAGACTTCTAATTTGCAATCGATAATCAAGTGTTGATGGTTATCATTCTTTGGCACTAGGACTTCTGTTTGACTTGTGTAGGTACAAGGTTGAGTGTGTTTATATCCGTCTAGTCGATGGACTGATCTGAAAGATTCTCATGCTGTGAGAATGAGACATTTTGTCTTTAATGTTTGTTTATTTTAAAATTGAATAAAAAGGCTCCTCCTTGCCTTCTAGCACTAGAAAAGTCTCATTCTCTCCCTATCTCGTCCATGCAAATGGTCCAATGTCTATATGCAACACACTTCTGACACCTTCCAGCCTAACAGAAACATAGTAATTCGGGAATGTATCTTGAATGAGGTGGTTAGCGAAGTTTCTATAATACTTTTGTCACATTTATACTGTAAAGAACTCTTTTGCCTGTTTTATAGTCATTTTTTTTAAATATTCATTGGTTAAGTCATTAATATAATGCAGAGTGGGTGCAGCATAGCTGTGAGTTAGAGTATCCGCAACTGGTGTTGGATAGTGTGGCTATTTTAAGTTTTAACTTTGTGGCTGAAAATATAATGCAATCTATTACATCCATACAATCCTCGTTGAGGCCTAGTAGGTTAGAGGGAAGGTATACATTCAGACGCAGAGCAGAATTATGTGTCCTGTGTGCTTTCCAATGTGGCACTTGCGGTTTAAACATGAGGCAAAAGAGAGCTCCCGGCAGTGCGGTGCGGAAAAAACAGGTAGCGGGTTTAATGTTAAACTACAGCAAAAACACAAAGGCATTTTAAACCGTCTTCAAGATACCATAAAACTTTCAGTACAAGTGTATTTTATTGAGGTGGAGACATCCAACTATTATTCAGTTAAAATATCCCTTTAGTCAGTACTTTGGGCATTTAAGGTCTCTCCATAGGCAAAGGTTTGCTGCTAACCTATTGTGCAAATAGTATCAGTCCAAATGAACGCAGGTTGCTTACAGGTAGTAACAGAAAAAGTGAGAAGTACTTTTTAAAACCCTTTTTCAGTAGAAAAAAATCACAGCATTTCTTCTAATCTGCTGAGATATGAACCTCTGTAACACCGAACTGCATACCCTGTTTCAAACAACTCATGCCGGTTGAGATATCAAGTATTCACCAAACGTTGTGGTTGGTGAGGTTCAGCTTATATGAAGCATTATCATCTTACTGACTAAACTAAGAATCATTAAGTATCAGTGAGGAAGTGCCAGGTTTGCCCTGTATAACGTTTGGGTGAATTGTTGAGATTATCATACTAATTTAAAGATTTGTTATGCAGGGTCAACTCAACCCCCTTCAATGAGAAACTCAGCAGGTTTGGCCTCCATTATGTCTCGTTAAGTAATTGAGCTGATCCATCTCATCTTAACTTTACAGATCAGCGAAGAAACTCCAAAATACCTGAATGTATCGATTCAAATTGCTTTAATTAAAATGATGTGTTATGTAGGTTTCTATTGAAGGTGAATCTTTCTTCCCCCCCCCCCACGTGCAAAAAAGTGAGATTCTGGATAATGACAAAATTCCTCATTGAAAGAAGTGTCAATAAAAATCTTAAAAATAGCACACTGTTTTGATCTATTTGCTAATAATCGTACATGTGGCCTATAATTTATATAATTCTGTTATGGATAAAATAAAAGAGCTGACTTCTAACACATTTGTTAGTTGTGGATACGTTGTGGAGTACTAAACACAGTTGAATTATAACATTTGATATTTTTATTATCAGAAGAAAGATTTTTAGTGTATTTTGGCTCCTTTGGAAGATATTTGACGTTAAGAGTTATTTTTGAGACAATGCTTTGGTGATGAGCTGGGCTATTGAAGGTGGCAGAGTAATTAAAAGAAATGATTTCCAGGTTCAATAAACTAAACTATCTAACTCTGTTCAAATCACGTATAGTGAATGTTACTAATGATGGATTTTTTTTAAATGCTGTAGAACAGAAGCACAGATTTAATGTTTCAGGTATAGTATGTGTGTGGGGATGTGAGTGTGTGTGGATTACAAAATGTACAGATGAATAAAATGTGACGTTTACTAGGATCACAGCTGTCCATTTGGATTGTGTCATATACTTTATTTTTAATGTGATAATATTAATAATAATTGGAAAATAAAGCCAAGGTATTGTGCTGGTCACGTACTACAAAACGACAGCCTTCCTTAAAGGTCGTCAGTAACCGTGAGCTACACAAACACTAGTAAAGACAGGGAATGATTACTAAAGTTTAGTTATCACAGAACAAAAAGGGACCACTTTTTTGGCTGCAACCTGAGCAGTAAGAGAAGTAAAAAAGAAGCAGTTGGAATCAATAGGAGCAGCAGCACCCAATCACATGAATGCCAGCAGATCCATGCAAATGGCTGCTACTACTTCCTTTGACTTCAGTGGAAGTGCTACAGTGCATGAGCAGGAAGTGCACCAAACTTCACTTCCTGCTCTCAGTATTGGTAGAAGGGGGAAGAGGAAAATGAGACAGACGTCTTATTTTGTAACGTCAATTGCCATGAGACGCCTGCACTGATTTGTATGAAGTTAAAGGCAGTCCATTAAAATGATCAGCAGTATGCATTAAATTGCCATTGTACTTAGTTAAGAAGGATAAGGATAAAGCCAAACCAAAATGTTAAATTCTAAATGTTGTCCTTGAGGTAAGCGTGTCAGATGGTGTAAAGGGAAACTGCCACTATAGTGTATTTATTACTTGCTACACTTTAAAAGCAACATTTTTTTAAACTATGTCATTTTCTGCTTCAAAATGATGATAGTATTCCCATATTACCCCAGCCAAACATCACAAACACACAAAGTCTTTAAAATATAACCTTTGTGATAAACAATAGAATGTCCCAGGTGCATCACCCAGCAAGACCTTCTCACGAATGAATGTCCAGGGATGGGCAAAGTGTCCGTATCCATGGCAAGGTTTGTGAAGGTCCATAGAACATCATTAAATTGTCCACCACAGACCCCAGTAAATGTCCACCATGAGCAATGTTGCTGCCTACCCCTGCGAATGTCTATGGAGGAAAGGACTTCATCAGCTCACCCTGGTGCTTGTGTAGAGAATATGTTCTCAGCTTAGTGAGTGTAATATGACGACAACCTGAAGAAATTATACATTTATTTAGAGACCTAAAATAAGAAAATGATCAAATGTTGAAATAGTTTTCACGTCCCCTTCTAAATGTATCATTAAGACCCTTTCTGCATTCCATTCCATATGGATGATAATGGATACGCCTCAATTCTTGGTGATCTAGTGTAAAGAATCCGTGCAGCTTCATGAATGATATGAGTGACAGCTTTTAATCAATTTAATTGACTTTACTTAGTTTGTAATCCTAGTTTACAATAAGTTAAAACAAGTACGCAATGCCTGCCTCAATAATTAGCTTTCTCTGCCATTTAGATTGAAGGAAACAATTGGGATGGTGTTCCAAACCATTGTGTGATGTAGTTTTGTCTTATTTACTAGGAGATTATGTGTTATAAGATACCTGTCCACCTGCCCTGAAATGTCTTATTAAGCAGCACAGGCTTGTAAAATGAGTCCATTAACTTTGTAGATTGCCACACTCCAGCTTAATTTGTTAAACTGTTAATTGTGAATACATCAGGTTTACATTCTCAAACCCTTCATTTGCACTGGAGAACTGATCACTTAGAAGGAAAGCTAACGTCTTTACCATCTGTTGTGTGTGCACCTATGTGGAAGAAAGAAAGAGGTAGAAACAAAAGGTCTGTATAATCCTTCCAGACTACAGGGGCTCTTCAAACTCTCTTATTATCTAATTCCATCCGATTTGCCAGATGTGAAAAGCTTTGCTACTGAAGGTAGATTCATTGTGTGATACAAGATGAAGAATAATAAAGATGGGAAGGTTATCAATGAGTAACTCCAGGAGATGACACAAAAGTGATTCAACAACCGGTGAAGTAACACAAAATGCCAGCCCCCCTTTTAAGATGTGTTGAAGAACCCATTCAAGTGTGTAACTTTTTGGATGCAACTGGCTATTTCTTGGAACATGTCATTGTGCATGAGTGAAATTTGTTCAGACCTATATTTTTTTTAATATCCCAAATAAACACAATATGTCAAATTTGCACAGCAATAATACAACAATGTGATAACAAATGCCGTGCATGCATTTGTACTTGCTCCATTAGTAACAGATGATATTAGTATCAGTTTAAAGTTCCCTCTTCACCATCAAGTGACCTTGGGGGTCCTAAGCCCCGAGAGCCTCCTTGCTCCACTGAGAATGCAGGACCCAACAGTAAGTCCTGTCTCAGGAAATGCATGGGTTTCAACAGTAGGAAGTAAACATAAAAACCATTAATTTGCAGGCACATGAGAACCAAACCTTACTTTGCTATTGGTCCTGCCCTATGTTCCAAATAGCTATCCCATGCATTTTTCAATTTCCTCACTGTATTAACCGCTACCTCCCTTGGAAGGCTGCGTTCCACATCTACCACCCTTATAGCAAAGTAATATCAATCTATATATAAACATATCCGACCCTCTAATTTTATACTATGGTCTCTTATCCCGCTATACTGCAATCATGTGCCTATGTTTTATGTTTGTCTATCATATCCTCTCTGCAGTACAAGTCATATGTATGTGGAAACAGCATGGCAGCATCTACATACCTTGAAATTTATTTTAACAAAGATATACAAGATATTTACTGATACAAAACCCATGAGATATGCACCCAATACAAAATAAAAGCTCCGCTTGTGGATAAGAGGCTATTTGTTTACTCAGCAGTGCCATCTATTGGCATTCCTTAGTAAAAGCATGCATGGATACCGCGCCAAGCAGCCTCTCTACTGTTACATAGCCTGATTTGCATATTTTCATTGGCCTTAGGGGAACCGTTATCATCCTGGCTCACCACTGTCTGAAATTTCCAAACACAAAAACACATTTTTTCCGGCCCCTAAGAAACACCCATCCAGATAACAGCTGAATTTGTGTTTTTTTTTCTTCACAACATACAGCTTTACAGTTGAACTATGCAGATTCTTTCCCATATTATTTGTGCTTTCAATTTATTCATAAAATAGTAAATAAAAGATCAGCAGTCCCATAATAGCCAAACAGATTAGTAGCCTTATTATCTAAAAAAGGACAATTCTGCTAAAAAGATAGCAGTGTGTCTATCCCAGGCATTCATAAATGCTAAAACTGTATAGTCCCTGGTGTCACTACTAAAAACTATTCCATAAATCCCCAATCATTTCTATAACATCAACAAAAACATGGTTTTCTTTTATTTTGCTCCAATAAACCTCATTCATCTCCTGACGTGGAGGCTGCCATTGTAGTCAGCCTTGTGATAGTTTGGGTGACTTTCTCTGCTCAAACACCACACTGAGCTGATTCTTTACGGCAGCACTAATGCTTGTACAATTAAGTCCTTTCCTCCATAAACTTTCATTTTTCGGGGTTTTAGGCTGTGTGATTAAGACTGTGTCATTCTGTTTAGTTACCACAATGCGCTATGATAAGGAATCAGGGTGTTTGTCTAGTAGAGTAAGATAACAGAGCCTGGACGCATTCAAATGACTAATATGCAGCTGTCTGAGAATGTTATGAAACATGGTTTTGTTTTGAAAAAAAAAAACAAAATAGAATAGAGCATAGAATCGTTTTGAGAAAGGAAAACAGATTGTCTCAAGATCAAATATTTGTAGTGGCTTATTACATTGAAGGGTCCCAATGCCTAAACATTTAGATATTCCACAAGTGACTGCCGCTGGAATATAATTGGTTTCATTTGTATATTTAAAACATGAAAATCAGGTTTGGACTGGCCATATGGTGTACCGGGCTGTTCCTGGTGGGCTGGTGGTAATAGGGCTGAATACTTACTGATATTGCCACCGGCGTATCGGGTCCTGGAGTATGTGGCTGCCTGCTGGATATGAGTATAAAACATAACATGCAGCTGCATTCTGGATACACATGGCTGAACGTTATGTTTTTCTACTAATGGTGGCTACTGGCCTTTAAGTGCCTAGTCATCCCAAGTCCAGCCCTGACAAAAACCCAGGTTTTATTATAAGACAATGTGTATATAAGAAGGGAAAGCATGATTGGCACTAAGTATACATGTAGTATTTTGTATACATTGACACATAAACGCCCCGCTGGAAGATATATTCCGCCTGGCCTTGGTGTCTCCCGGTCCTGTTTCGGTTTGATTGACAGAATGCCGGAATGCTCGGACTCCGCTCATTAGTCCAGCCTCCTGCCAGGCTTTGGCTCTGTGTGTCCTGCAGAGACTGCCCTTGATCTGTGATGTATGGGATACAGTGATAGGGCAGCCAGACTCTCTGTCCACATGGAGCCTCTTTGACCAGAGCTTAACCATTAACCGCACTTCTTTGAACTGAACATAATTACTCTAATTGACTGTGTTGTTGTGTTTTGTCTTATTCTTGTATTTTATATCCTTCTTTTCATTCTATACAAAACTCTCATGATTTATGTTTTTTCTTGTAAGGCTGCGTCCTGGCACAGAAAGCAGGACATTGACATATGATTATGATATTTCTAAAGATATTCTAAATACATGTTTTATTTTCCTATTGCAAATTATAGACACCTACAATATAATAGTAATATATCAGGACAGGAGCTAAAGGCACACAGCTCTCTTTCTACATTAATGGACATCAGCAAAGAAGAGATGGAAGCAATAGCCATAATTAACAAAATGCTGTCGTCTCGGGGTCTTAATTAACATGCTATTGGAGAAAATACTATTAAATTGTTTAGGTGGCAGCTTTCTCTAGTGTATATCCACCTCACTTGCTGACCTATACTATGACAGAAGCATTCTAACTAACATTGGGGAAAATATGTGCGATAAGTTAAAGATTGAACTTTCTATGATCTAGCAGAGCTTCATTACAGTAGACACTTGTGGCATGTACAAAATATCTTGTTATGATGGTAACACCAGCTTGAAGAACTTTCTGTTCAGCCACCATATGGCGGAACTCACTTCATAACCCCAAAACATGAATTCAGACCTCAAGTTTGCTTGTCTGATCCAGGTCTGGAATAATTTGTCCAGTTAGAAGACCCACACAGGGTATCGATGTGGAGACAAAGAGCTGCCTCTTGTGGCATCTCAGTTTATTTTCTTTGCTCTTTGTTTCAGTTCCAAAACTGTATATATCAGGGTTATATTATATCGTGAAAGGTATATGACTCACCTTCGGTTTTCCTTACTAAAGGGTATTGATCAACGGACAGAAGATCGCCCTCAAAATTACTGAAAGTTAATGTTTAAGTATATTAATAATACAAATAATCTTCATGTCACGTCTTGTTAAGGTAACTGGTAAATCAGTAAAGTTAAAGTGGTTTATTTATGAGTTCTTCATCCAGGAAGCTACACAAACATACATCCCTGGTTGTAACTCCAACAGCGTCACCGCAACTAGACGAAAACACTGGAGTAACTGGATATTTTCTGTGCTTTACATATCTACTATTTTATGGACTGTAATCTCTTTAGAGCAGACAGTGGGGTCTAGAACATTTTAAACGCTTGCCTTTGGGTCTTGAAGTTGTAAGCAGTTATGGGTACAATGTGTAGTATGTTGAGGTCATTATACTTTTTATTTCGCCTTACGGAACAGACAGCCTTTAAGACGGATCATATAAATACAAATATCGAAACGAGATTTAAGGAAAAAGAGATTAAAGGGACAGGAGAACTCAAATAGGGAAAAAATCACAATGGATCGTTTGGTGGAAGATTCTATTATGTAATATAATCTAAACGTTTGCACTTTTGCAACATTTTTATATATTATGTGCAACAAAGTACCAAACCATACATTTTACTTCACTTGTAAGCATTTTTTTATACGGGCGCGCACATCTTTTGCTATATTTGCTGTATTTGCTCTGGTATCCTCAGGCCACATCCTTAGAAGAACCTCTTTCCATTTCATATCTTCCTTTATTAATTTGCACTCAGTTGTAATGCTTCGAGTGGTTCCTCTCGCCCGCTGTTCTGGTTGGATTTGCTGTATAAACCAAGGATTTGGCTGCCTGCGCACAGCGCAACTTTTTTTTTTTCTGTCTGATCTTTTACTTTTCATTTTGTATGGACAAGTGTGGCCAGATTAACATTAATTGCCTCTGTGTGTGTGTGACACCCTCCTCCTTCCACCTCTCCATAGCACTTAGGTCTGTGTGCATCAAGCAGTAAAAGGTTTAACCCATACAGAGTTTGCTGGTACAATTAAAGGATTTTAAGGATTAGCAAAAGAAAATTGAATTGGTTGTGTGTGAATCCCGTGTCTTCCAGGAAACCAGCTTAGCTTGCTTAAAATAAGGTTATTATTGATATTTCACAAAAAAAAAAAAAATATTCGATTTTGGGGAAAACACTCATCTTAGACATATATTTTTATATTCTTCTATATACTTCTGGAAAGGAAGGAATATTTACCAGTATGCAGTAAAATGCGACATTAAGGTTTAGAAAGAAACCCAGTGGGCCAGTGGCCGATAGGGCCACTTACTCACTGCTCCAGCTGCAGATCAGGTCCTACAGTGTGCAGCCGCTGTAAAAGTAAAGAAAATGTAACGTGACGCTATGCGTATCCAGCTGACGGCTGCAAGCACTTCATTTGGCAGCAAATGGCCTTCATCGCTAGATGGGCTTTTGTATGAAACTATAAAAGTTATATTGAACCCAACTTAAAGTCCACCCTGAAGAATGAAATGACTCATTATCTGACATATTTGAGCTGAGTTATCTGGCAGTTGAAAATTGTTATTTAACCTACCTGTTAACATTAGCTATACCCAAAATTAGGCAGCACCCTTTACCCACTTAAATATAAACTAAAGTATGATCATCGAAACATGCCAGTGCAGAAGGCTGCGTGGGTTGTGCAAGACTTTGATTTACTACGAGCCGGTAAGATGGTCCCTTGTGTTGCATCATGTTGTGAAGCAAGTACGTCCTTTGTAATCGACGGGAATTGACTGGTATATAAAAGTGAGCGGATTATGTGTGAATAGAAATGAATGACCAGCCGCAGTAACAACCATTCTAGTTTAATGGAAGGGCTATACCTAAAAGACCCAAGGCCAGTGAAACTGCACCCAAATAAATGTCTCTGCGATGAGGCACTCGGATACGCCATTGAAAAACTGTTTGCCATAAACAAAAGCTGCGCCACTCTTTCCAACCTATTTCATGTAGGCTTCTGTGAGTGCATTCCCTGGAGAGTTTGACATTGTAACTATGAGGACACGCAACTTTATGATGTATTTACGTCCTGAGAAGTTAATTTCCATGAAGTCAGGTTCTGGAATCCTTTTACTGCCACAAGAGTCTTCATGATAGGCTATTGAAGGTTGGCCTACAGACATTTACTTCATTGCTTGAATGCTAAATGGTTCAGCCAAAATCAGCTTAGTACATTCACAACAAACTGTTATCAGGTTTTATCAAGCAAGGGTTGGCTGAACCACTGACTTATTATTATTTATTGTTTTATTTAGCACCATCATTTCCCCCAGAGCTTACAATCTAGAGGTAAACAAATGCAGACATATTGCTTGAACCCTTCCCCTTTGCTAATCTGTTTCTCATGCTCGATTAGAGTATATTAGTTTTGTAGCCCCCTCCTAAAGATGGATAGGCGTCAGGGACAGAGGCAGCTACTCTCTGCAGGCTTGGTGCCAGGACATACCGAGGCCCCCAGGCCACTACATTCACATGTTGAGCTCTGACAGCAGACAGAGGGATGTCACCGGGGGCTCTTGGATTCCCATTCATCAGCCTCCCTGCTGAAGAAAGGTTTCAGCACCACAGACAGGTTTCATCCCAGACACTTCTTAGCAGAGGTGAACGGAGTTTATTCGGATAATATTCTCTAACTTATAGCTGATGACAGCATAAACGGCAGCTTGAAGTGTCTTCACTCCTTACAACATAATGCTGTAGAAGTAAGCCAGATGCATTATTAGGGGTGACCAAGGAAGATAAATCTCTGAGTATTTTGGGCGCTGCCTCCGGTTCCTGATTTCTCCAAGTTAGCACCCCAATTTTAAAGATGCTGTTCCACTTGCTCCACTAAATGTACTTAAATGCAGCATCAAAAACACTCAAACCTTTCTCGTTCATCATTTTTCCAGGATTACTTGTCATGGAACACAAAACAAGCACTTATAGGTTGGTGCTATATAAACTGGAAATAATAACATAAGTATGTGAGTGAGTCTATTTTTAAAAGGGAGTCACACTCGTTTTCTCTTCTGTCTTCATTCCTCTGAATTCTGAAGCACGTCCACAAGAAACTCTGCTAATTTACAAACCCCTTATTGCTTTAGGTTCAGTAAATCAGCCTGGTCAGGCAGAAGAAGTGTTTTGCTCAATTCACCGGTGCCCTATACATATCATCTACATGTGTAGGAGCCCTGATATCATTATGGGGGACGGTAGACACAATGTAACATAAGAAGCATAACCAAGTGAACTCACGCTATATTATTACAGAAATATATTCTAATCACTATATTAGAGATTAGAAATTGTTATATTTAAATACCTTTTTCAACAATGTTAATTTTGTCAAGAACACGTCTTCTAAAACATTTGATTTTAAGTGAAAGCTAAATGCTGTTTTTGAATGACGTATTTGTTAAATCTCGATATATTTTACTCTAGTTTCAGTAGCATTTGGAAAACTTTGTTTAGGTAGATCTCTGTCCACATGCATCTCAAAGCTGCATCATGAGATATCCAGAGCAGACTCCATTCAGCTGCAGACAAATGGCT
This sequence comes from Spea bombifrons, assembly GCF_027358695.1. Taxonomy (NCBI): domain Eukaryota; kingdom Metazoa; phylum Chordata; class Amphibia; order Anura; family Pelobatidae; genus Spea; species Spea bombifrons. Next base: position 10,751,086 of record NC_071098.1, read on the forward strand.
CCGCTAAGCCTAGCTAGGTATTCACAAGCGCAAAACTAATAAAAACCGAGCCTACGACTGAAAAATGCATTTCTCTGTCTCCAAAAAGAAAGATTGCTTCATCAGCACCCTCCTGCCTAGTTTAATCAACGTATTTACTTATCCAATATGTTTCTCTTGTTGGTCTCCAGGTGCTTTCAAGGAGGAGAGAAGAAAACAATGTGTGCACAGCGGGGGGCTCTGGTAATGCAAGGTCACGCATCTATCCACTGGACTCCAGAATTAATACAGGGATGACAGGAGCCAAGCAGCAGCTGTGCACTGGAGCTAAATAGAACTCAAGTAGTTTGTGTGATGTGACAGAGGAGACAGGAATAGTTTACTAGTGTACATGCCCAATATAGCTTGCCTTGTTTTAACCCTATCACTTCTACCGCTTCCCTATCCCGATGTTGGGCAATTCTTCTCTCCCCAGAACATTTCCACCTCAGTGGATTTTGTTTATATGACTATGACCATAGATTTCTTTGGAACAAACAGGTACTTGTGTGTAGTCTAAAGGTCTGCCTCTAGAGTTATATAGGTAGAGGGTGGTAGATAAGTGTAACAGCCCCTGGAAGTGGTAGATGTCCACAGAATAAGGGAATTTAAACATGCATGGGCTAGGTATATGATTATCCCGATTCCAAGACAAGACCAAGGACAGATTAAGGGTTGACTATTTTAAGCAGACAAAAGGCAGACTAGATGGGCTAGATGGTTCTTAGCATGTCCCACTTCAACTGGGTCACCGATGCCTAGACGGTATCACTACAGAAAGCTGCAGAGTCCTGCATGAGCTTGTAAGTTATCTGTATCTAATAAACACCCTATTACTTCTTCAGTGATGTTTTTTTAAAATACAAAGTACCAGGTCACCTCTGTTATCTGAATGATTGCTGGCTGTGTTAATAGGCCAGTAGGGTGATATGCCCCAGTTATGCGGAGGAGACGCTGCCCTCCTGGAACTTCTGCCCTAGTTCACCTAGTACAGAATATGCCGCTGACTGCAGCATATTATAAATCACAGCGTTCTGGATGCCTGATATGTCACATTATCCTTACTTTCTGTAGTACTACCCATCCAATAATTTTGGGTGCAACAGAATTTGACAGAAGAACCATTCCACCCATGTAGTCTTCATCCTCAATGTACTTTGTACATTTGTTACAGTGCAGTACATTTTTACTTTTTTACCATTTAAGAAAACGACGTCCAATAAAAACAGTAGTAAATATTACATATAACAATTTCAATGGCGGTGGAACGTGGAATAACGGCTCCCACTGCCCTAAGAGAAACAGGGAATTAAAACGTGCCTTAAACCTGAGTGAAACCACTTCCAGTAGATGGTCAGTCCACTGTGACCTGTCTTTGGGAAATTTATTCTCAATGTTGTAGCCTCTTCTGATTAGATTGTTTAGGCTATGACATGTAGGCCATTGTCCTGAAACATCTAAGATAAGCTATATTAATATACTTTTCCATGCAATAAATAATTTTAATAGAGAGTAACACTGTCTGTTTTGGAATATTTTTGGGGAGCTTTGCACTTTTAGGTTTGTTCTTATCTACTGAGTAGTGTATCTGATCTATGTCTCACTGCTTTAACCGAGGAGAAATGTTTATGGTTATTGCTGCCATTAGAAAGTAAGTCCTCTTCTTTCCCACCCTCGAGTTACCCATAAAATAGCACTTACAGACATAAAATCAACACTGGGCATCTTAGTTATTTTCATGTATTGACCATAGGGGTTACATTATTAACAAACTGTGGGATCTGTCAGTAATGCCAAGGAATAAGGTAAAACATGGTAGTATGATTTAACAATGTTAACTTTAGAGAGGATACAGTATCTTCTGTTATCGTTGAGGCTTTTGGACTTCAGAGTTAAGCTACAGGGGAGCAGGCACCATGCAGTCTACGTCAGCGTGAGAATAAACCTGGTGTGAAATACCATGGAAAATCCAATATCAAGGAAAGCATGTCTGGGCGGCCAGCAATGACCGCAATGTATCCTTGGAGCCAGCGAGTGAGTTAACATTTCAACCCCCTCTCTTTTCTATACATTATGGACGATGTCTCTTTAGTCTCTTTATTGTCCAGGCCATTGACTACTTTATTTTCATTCTATGACTGAATCTGAAAAGTATGATTTTTAGCTATCATGTGTGGATGCACATCTTCAAGCAACACACATAACATTTACACTAATATGCTAGACATGGACACTGTATATTCTATTAACATATATTTGTAAATATTTGTCTTTTTTTAGCTTTTAGAAATTGTACTTGGTTCTTAGTGCTCTTACTTATTGATGCCATCACAAAATGCATTTTTTATTACATCTATTTATAGGGGTGCCTTGTTTAAACTATAAAGTTATATTTTATTCTATTGTAGGACAAAATATTTATTTCAAAGGAGGGGAAATGGTATAACGAGTCCATAATCTAAAACCAGAGGGTCAGGTGTAAGGTGTACTTTACTGAGTGGGAGGTAGATAAGTGGAACAGCGTCCAGGCAGATGTGGTAGATGCCAACACATTGAGGGAGTATAAACATGTATGGTATATGCAAACGATCCTGGACTGATTAAGGTCTGGGTCCTGAGTATTTACATCAGGTAAAACAGTGAGACTAGATGTTCCGAATGGCTCTTATTGTCTTAATGTCATCAAATTCTATTTCAGCTAAGGTTATTTATTTATTTCCAACATCTATAATCAGCCAAGTTTAAGGTGTACTTTTCTTTTACCAACTAAGACGGAGACTGCAGCGAAGGTTGGATCTTTTTCAATAAATTTGAGCTTGTCAGAGTTGGTGTGACTTCAGCTGTTTTATGGAAGTGCTGCTGTGCTGCGGATAGAAGCTCTCCTGCATGCCCTTCACATTGAGAAGTCTCTAATTAGTCCGCATACCTCCTCCTGACTCACAGACAGTAATTGAAGTTGATAACATACTGAACATTTTTATTCCCATTGGGGATTCTTTGGGGTTCCCATAGGTTTCCAAGGACACCATAATTATTCGTACAGCTGATTACTTGTATTGTGGCCCCCTATATTAAATTATCTGCTACAAGAGGGTCCTACAAAGCACTGGACAGTTATATTGGAGCTGTAGAATAGCATGTGCTTTGCTGTTTAGGGACCTGGGGCTCGATACAATGGACCTGACTAAATCTGACCTGTTGAAGAGAGAAAATACAGAAACGCAGCAATTCACTACCCCTCACTAAAAGCAAATGAAAGACCATCCTCGGCCAAAATGCACGTAAGCAGTAAGCAGTCGTATGACCTAATCACGCCGCAAAGTCTGTTGAAAGAACAGCCAAACCACTTAACCACCAATTAGATCAAAGTAAACATACAAAATTACATTGGAGCGCACTGTTGACACAGCAAATGCTGATTACAGCCAACTGGGATGGGAAACTTGGAACAACTTTTCCATATAACCTATATATATATACACGTCTACAAAATGGTAAGACGATGGCTTCTCTATGGATGGTGGTTGCTAAGCAGTAGAGGTTATAGAGGGAGAGAGAGTTGACACTAAAGGTATGGGGAGATAGGGGTATAGGAGGAGAGCGCTGCACAGTACATGACATATAACACATATTTGCATATATCACAAACACTACATCCATAAATATTTTCCACATACATATTACATATTTGAAACTTTTTTTTTGAACATAAAATTGGCCACTAACAAGGCTGTTGGCTGAATCCTCAATATTGATGTCTCATCGGGGTTAAAATGCAGGGCAGTCCCACTGATTCAGCTCCTTGGTGAGCAATATATTTCATCAAGTCACTGAATGAAGCCTCTGATGTCTGATTGTGATACTTGTGTTGGGAAGATGTTTTCACTCGTGTCCTTACTAAGTATATCATTGATATAAGACTTGCTGCAGCTGTAGCTTTGATCTAAACTTCATGGGCATCTTAAAGTCTTTAAGGGGTCCTTGACAATCTTTGGCTGGTAGATCTCTGCTGTTTTTATTTTCATGGTTAATGCTTTCTGTGAAGAAATATTTAACATGTAGACCACATTGTAAAGTGCAAAACTAATAACTTTTAGTTATTTTGAGAGATCAAGACACAACCAAAGCATCCTTTATGGTCATGGTGATGACAGAAAAGCAGGATTAAAACTGTTTGATAAGATTCAAGAAACACCATTGGATAAACTCGGGATATAACCAGTAGCCACTCGTCCTGCAGGAGACACTTGCTAGGGTTGGCTCATCTGCAAACTCACATTTTAGGAAAGAAGCTGGTTTGAGTGTAGTTATGGTCATGTGGAGTGGACCTCTCAAAGCTCATAGCATTTTAGCATCATGTTACCCTACTTAGCTAAATACATTCTTGTAATTAACTTTTGTAAATATGGAAGGATATTTCAGTATTTTGGTAAGCACAGCAACACAGAAATCATAACTTAAAAAGTCTTTCCAACTTCTTTGATATACCCTCCTCCTCCAACATTGGTAAAAGTGTTGCCAACCATTCTTGGAAGCACAAAAACAAGGTTAAACACCTGAGACAAAGGATGACTATATAATTTAATACAAAGCCCCGGCACTATAAAAACGGGAGAGTTGGTAGGCATAACATCTAAGGCAATCCGTTAAACAAGTGAAGCTGCGACTTGTAAAAGGTGTCGTGAATACCATTCTTTTATATGATCCGTATAAATTAATTTAACTGCCAGCCATTGGAGAAAGTAATAATTTAAATGGTTCTTTGTGATGGATTCATGAAAGGGTATTTTATTAGCAGTCACCTGGTGTTCAGGTGCCTCCAGGCCTACTTGCGTAGAGTTGAGTGAGGAGCTTTTATCTTACACTCCACGGAGGGAAGTTCTTACTAAGCAGACCTCATGTGTCCTCCAGAAGGAGGGATACGTCCTGCTGAGCGTGACTTGCAACTTACTAATAAAAGTGCACATTTTTAATACCGGCCTGAGGTATTTCACAGAAGAAAGAAGGTGCTCTAGGCTATCCTCCCACTCATGAAAGTGAAATATCTCGGCGAGAGCACTAAGAATACACTTATTTTGTCATTTTCTCTGTGAGAGATCATCACAAATTCTCCGCTGCTTGTTTCAAACCAATCACATTACTTTTTATTTGAGAAAATAAAAATTAAAGTCTTTTCATTCCGGATTATCGCCACTTAACGATAATTGAAATGTCTAAGAGCAACGTAACTATTACGATTACATTTTACAAGTGCCTTGCGTGTACGTAAATGTGTCAGAAATTACATTTCTTTATATGATTAGAATACTTGATTAGTTTATTCCTACAAAAAATGTGGTTATCGAATACATTAAATATAACAATCTAAAATTATTTTGGGGTGGAGAGAAATGGCAACATTTTTTTTCCCACAAGGCTAATGAAATACCAAAAAGTGGTAGATTAATTGTAGAAAATCAAACAAGCTTCTAGTCTTATACGTAGAATTAATAATAATGTATAAATATTTAAGCTTGCACCTAGGTAAAATGTTTTGCGTTGAATACAAATAATGCGCATGCCTAGAATTAATATTTGTGGGACCTTTTATTGAGGATAACTTTGATTATGCTTTGGTTTTAGTATTTATCTTGGACATATCAGAGTATCCTAGCACCACGAGTTGATCTTTCATAGGACTGTCCCCAAATCTTGGTGGCTCAACTCTTTTATGGTGCTTGTGAACCCCCGGTGGTGGAGCTAGTTCTTGGTGCCAACCATGAGAAACAGCAACTTCCTTCTGTAGGTGGTGGCAGCACCCATTTTTCAGAAGTGGTGGCATTATCTAGCTGTTGTAAGCATTCACACAGTAATAGGTTTTGTAGGTGTTATTATGCCATTGGACTAAGCAAACTTGCAAACCGTGCAAATTGGATTTTTTTATGACGTAGACAAGGGCTGGCAAGCAATCATGTTGCTAGGCAAACATCATTAACATTATAGCCTATCCAGAAAAAAAAGAATAAAGAAACAATACATGCAAACTTTTAACAAGAAAGAAAGATGTATATAAAATATAAATAAAAAAAAAAAGTTATCAAGATATAATCTCCATCAGACAAGGCTGCATCAAAATTAAACCAATGAATGTCTGGTCTTCTTTGCCTTTTGTTCTGGATAAACTATATATTTTATGTTAGGTGATTTATGTGAAGTTGGATGTATTTATCCTTCACAATTGCTATATCTCAGAGCTTTTCCTTATACATTTTATTCAGTGAATTTTCATGTTAGGCAGACAGTTACTTTATATCAGGACAGGGAGCACAGATATAAGCTGCAAAGAGTACAATGCCATCCTCATATACAGAAATGCGAGTCTAAAGGATCCTTTTATATTACACAATGTAAGTCGTTTAAGGGGAAGGTCACACTGCGTATGTATTGCCTGCTTTTTATTTTATTATGAAACTTTATTTTGAAACTTTAGTTCCATTAATGGTATTTAAAACACATAGTTTACAAATTGAAAAAACTAATTTTGACTCGGGTTTACTTAATATCTTCCTGATGACATTTAAACATTTATTTTGCCAGGAATGCTTGTTTTTTATGAAGTTAAAGTAAACTGTTGCCTCCTAATTACCCACACTAAATATTTCACTTAGTAGACTTGTTGAAACCCCATTGGCCGATCTGTGTGCGATCCATGATTCCAGCGACAGCCGTTACTCGTACCATCTATTTTTGTGATATATTTTGCGCTGAACAGTCCGGTGGCAGCCTGTAATTAGGTACAGGTTTCCCTGGAGAAAGCAAAAGCATTTGTAATTTTTGACTTCTGTGCTTTTTTTGTTTTGTTTAACCCCCCCTCATCTGTCCAATAAACTTGTTTGTGCGCCTCCTCATTCTTCAGGGGTAGGAGGGGGTATTCCCACTAGGGGATATACCTAGACCCAAGTCAGTGTGAGTGATATGGTATTAAATCCCTGTTGATAAGGTTCAGTGGGACTGAAAGAACTACATGCCCTCTGGTAATTTGCAGTTTGTCAGTGCTGAGTTGACATTTAACTGAACTCGGGGAATCAGCAGGGCAGCAGGGGAAAGAATTTATTCCACTGGCAATATCGTGCCGGCACTAGGAGCTCAACTAATGGCAGACATTCCTCGCAACCAGGCAATTTCTTGACAACTTTAACCACTTCAGGATCAGCCTTTGTGAATTCTGTTCATTAGCGCGTGGCGTTTCACTGCTTACTGTAACTCTCATAGGCGAGATAAGGAGAGCAGACGTGGGCTTATGAAAAATAAAAGATGACGAATTGAATTTTTTTACAGTAATGTAGGAGGCTCTTTTGTATACTCTACCAATATATCTAACAGGGGGGGCACAGAAAATTAAAGGGGGAAGTCCCATGGAAAAAATATGTTTCTCCTTGAGCATAAAATAAAGTGCTGTCTGTAGTAATGTAGGAAAGCATTAACAAAAACTTAGTTTTATTTCATATTTGTTCAAATAAACTTCCTTTATCTGCAGATCTGGAGGCTGCCATTGTTGTCAGTCATGTGAGCAACATGTGAGCACACCGAGCTGATTCTTTATGGCAACGGTATTGAGGTCCTGTTTGTAGAATTAAGTCCTTTCCTCCAGAGACTTTCATTAGTCAGAGTGTCCGTTTTTGATGGGAGTTCCCTTAAAGCTTCTTAGTTCCTGACATATTATCTGGAAATTCAAGTTTCAAATGATCATCATTGAATTGCCCTCCATGACTGGAAAACAATACTGAAATTCATACAGTAAGAGTCAAACATTCATATAGTATGTATTGTATAAGTCATACAAACCTAACTTGGGCATGTGGCTATCACAATTTTCCCTGCCGATGAGATGTAGGTTACCTGGCCATGGAATGGCACAAACCAAGCCTGCCATGCCAGATCCCAACTATATTGTTGAGCCTATATACACAACCAAAGCTAGAATAGCATTCTGGATGCACACAGGCAAAGACTAAAACGACTGACATTGACACAACTGGGAGTAATACAGGAGCAGAGTTATAGACGTTGTAACGGTAAAGCTGCAGATCATGCAACCAGGGACTCTCCTAAACAATATCAGTGTTTATTGGATAATATCTTTAACACGGCGCATGGTCAGGGACCATTTACAACTACAACTGTACGCAAATTGTCTCAGGCCCCAAGCACAAAAATCAGATACAGGATAACACAATACAGAAGTTGGATGGTGACACACAGGAAATTTTTGTGGTCAAATGGTTAAACTTGTTTTTTTCCCACACACTCTTCAAGTCAGAATATTGGAAATGGATTAATGGAGAAAGATAATATCTGCAATATTCTGACCTCTTGGAGTACTTCCCCAAAAAGGTGAAGCCACGTGCACCAGGGGAACAGACTCCCCCTCGTTCCTCCAATTGGGGGTGTGAACAGAGGCTCCTCCCTTTTGCGGAAGTCCATGGATTACGGAGCTGATACCGGAGAGAAGTGAACAAAGAAAAAAGAGGCAGATCTGCGAAAAGAAAACATTCAGAGAGAGTAAATGAGATCATGAGAGAGTGTGAAGGCGCATGAGAGAGAGAGTGTGAGTGAGAGTGGGATAAATTGAGTAAAAAGCCCCAGGGTTGGTCAGCTGTGTGGGGGTGCTGTGGATCTGAGGTCTGAATAAAAGACAACCTAGATGATAAGATGAAATTGAAATCAGAGCAGCAGTTATTATTATGTAGGCAATGGAGGGACTTGTAACATGGTTCAGGATGTCAGATCTTAATTCCCTCACCCCACTTTTGTTATATTGTATTTTATTTCCTTAATTCCCTCAGTCTCTACACTGCCTGCCTCAAAGACGATAATGATCTAATTTTAGTAAGTGTTTTTTAGCTCAGTCACCTATTGCATGGTGTATAATTGTTGAATGTGAGGTAATCCTTCCCTAACTAACTAAATGCATGATGGATCATATCCTTGGTCTGAAGATTCTAAATTAAATATCCAAGGCATGTCTTACAGAATGTTTATATCCAGTGTCTGGGTAGGAAATGTTGAGATATCGGACCATAAAGTGGTGCTCAAAAATGCTCTGAAAAAAGCTGAAGGCACACTGAAAGATGGGACTGCTCCTGAGCTCAACTGTATCTACAAGGCTATGAGTACAGTTGCGTATAGCCGATAACTGAGTTGAGTTTACGGTGCCACGTTCTTCCTAGTGGCATTAAATTATCCTTTTGTTTCCTTTTTTTCAGGGTATCATCCTATACGACTTTTCATTTGAAATCAAATAGATTAATATATTATAAGCAGCTGGAACAGTACACTTACATCCTTGCTTAAAAATTGGACACCATTATTTGCTCACTCTTCTGTATGGAGATATGCCTTTCTTCTTGGAAAACACTTTGAAATCCTTGTACAAGTCTAGAAGATACAGACATAGCATTATAGGGGGTATAGGGGGATACGCAATGATTATGGAGGAATCACTGTAGACATAGGACATGGAGGTTCCACAGAACTCTTTTTTAAGAACTGATTAGATACTATGTCCTATTATTGAGATTTTTTTAACCAAACAATTAATGCTACCCCCATATTGTTACTAATAACTAACACAATGCACTACTTAAGAGGAACAAATTCTAGTAAGTTTTTTTTACCGGCCAACCCAATAAAATATTTCCCAGTGAAGGAATGAAGGTTCTAGTAGTAAATCAGCATATTAATCAGCTTCTGTTCAATGCGAATGTTAACAATGAAGTTTAATCTTTTTTTGTCCAGGGGATTCCAGAGACTAAGAGGATAGAACATTCACCTTTCACCTCTGGAAGCATTGCTCCAAACAGTTTATGGTTGTAAAGTAATCTACTTTTATGGGTTTCATCTACGCCAGTCTGATGAGCAGGATTGTGTCACTGCACCTCATTAGGCACAGTGAGCAGTTCCTGCCAGTGATCACAGTTCAAATAGAATTAAGTCTGTAGACTCCCAGAGCGTAGCTCCCAAGGTTGGGTTTGAGGTCACTGCCAAAGGATAGTTGTTTAAAATGCTTCACGTGAAACTGGGCAAAGGAATACAACTCTTTTGTGCTACCATTCAGCTCTGTGATGAAATAAATCATGCACAATTCACAAAATGTTTTGCAAAAATGCATAATTTTTAAAAGGAAAATCATTTCATATGCACTATCCATATGATAGCGGAGTGGTCCCTTTAAATTGTTGTGGGGTCTCCCTTGCAAATGCATAGGGAGGGGGTTGTTCAGAATTCCTTCATATGCATCCATGCATAAATACATCTTCTGACACGTGATATTTTTACCACCTATCAGCTCCAATGAACGTTGTGACGAGAGCGGTCTAATGAAACATAGGAGCAAAAACGACTCCACTGATTTAAATGAAAGCACATTCCTGCCACTGATTGGCTGTTTCAAGCAGCCAATCAGTGGTGCGAATCATTGAACCATGAAGAAGACGCAGAGCTGCACCAGTCCACCAGTAGAGAGTAACATTTATATTGTTAAGTAAAAAAAAAAGAAAACAAGAAAGATAAATGGCTTTGGTAGGGTTCATTTGTTTGGACTCCTCATTACCGCTTTATCCTGATCATTTATTTTCTTTTTTTTTTTTGCATACGCTGAATCGGCTGAGAAATAGGTCAGTAGCAAAGGAAGATAATGTCTAATGATCTCACAAAACACTTAGGAATTGCTACATATTAGACGCCCTGAAATTATTATCAGCAGCTTTCAATGCTTCTTAAAATACATAAAGCTGTAATCATGATATCAAATGCAATTCTATACTATTACATCATACACTAGTAAGAGCATTCCCAATGTCAATTATAATGCAGTGGTTCACGGAGTTCATTACAAGAGATAATTAGTGAAAAAAACACTATATATGAATTTGATGGACATGTCTATCCATGAATAGTTCTGGGTCACTTGAAATTTGAAGAGTCTCCTTATACCGAGTGAATGGATACAGGTGTAGGAATCAGACAAGGAGGACATATTCTCAAGAAGTAGAACGGTGTCTTAATAAAAGGAAACTGTGGGAGCTATTACTTCTCTGAAATCCTTCATGATGCAATTAGTACAGCCTATGAAATGGCAAGGAAGAATGGAATAAATGGTGTGTTTGCTAGTAGCTAAAAACTTATGTCTCACCATAGAGGGCTGCTTAATGATCCCTTTTAACAATGATGCAGCTTTCTCTTACAGCATGCCAAGCCCTGTTATAAATAACGGATGGAAGGCATAACAATAAATTATCAATAAAATAATTATCATAATATTTATAAGATTAATACATGTTATTATAAATAACTTAAAGGAATATGCAATACAATATGATTAAATCAGATACTATAAATAGAAAAACGCAATATAGTGGTCAACATCTCCAAGGTATAATAGGTAATACAGTGCTATGAAAAGGTATTTGTCCCCTTCTAATTTCTTCTGTTTTTGGTTATTCATCACATTTAAATGTTAGATATTATCCAATTTAGCTGGTGTCCCTCTTACCCATCTCACCCCTCTACAATCCACCATGAATGCTGCTGCCAGACTTATCTTCCTCTCCCGTCGCTTTACTAACCCCTCTCCCCTCTGTCAGTCTCTTTAATGGTTGCCTGTGCGCTTTAGGATTCATTTCAAAAGCCCTTCATAGTGATTCCCCTACTTACATCTCATCACTCATCTCTAAATACATTCCTAACCGGTCTCTCTGCTCAGTCAATGATCTCCTTCTATCCTGCCCCTATCCTCTGGAATGCCCTACCCCGGCCTATGCGTCTTTCTCCCTGCCTTCGGGCCTTCAAACAATCCCTCAAGAAACACTTATTTAGGGACGCTTACAACATTGCACATTAACGCCCTCCAAAGGCTATAGTGAAACCGCATCCAGTATTTTCAGGGTTGTATTTATAATCTTGGCCTTTCTAGGCACTTTGAACAAGGGACATAGAATGGCCAGAGTATGAAAAAATGGAATATAGATGAAGCTTATTACAAAATTAATCAGAAATCGGTTATAGTGGTGGTGATGCAACTAAGCCCCCATTTAGCCCCCATGGCATCCCTAAACGTTGGTGCCATAGACTCATATCTTGTCTGCTTATTAAGGAAGAAGCCAACAACGAGACATTAAACGACTACAGGCAACAACATGCAGGTAAGGAAAATTACTTACTTATTAAATCAAAAAGGTCATCATGACATAAAATACATCTAATGTGTGATTAATCATAGGCATGACACAATATATTGACACAAGTGTAATCACACACATATAATCAATAAGTTCCTGTGCTTAATGGAAAGTCCTGCTGTGGCCACATAAACTCAAGCTAAAGCAAGGAACATACAAACGTTCCAGGGAATCCCCATTAGTATACCAGCACTTTTATTAACAGCAAGATCTTCCTGCTTTTTTATCTCTCTGACAATGCTTACTCCCCTATCTCAAATAAAGAAAATACGGATGTCTTGCCCAAGAAAGGCAAAACAAAATCACAACTTGCATACACTACCATGTAAAAGATGTTGGTCCTTGTAGACTTAAAAAAAATAACAGAAACAAATATGGTAATATCTTGAATATAATGTTTTGGAGATGCCTAGCCTTACATGTGGAATGAAAATTCCACACATACAGCATCTTCTAGTAATATGGCTTGCACAATGTATAGGTAAATATTTGCTCCTTAGCTGGCCTTGTTACATTTGTGAATGACAGGAACATGGTTACTCCAGTCCTACTTTGAGTAATATATAAAGTCAGTTCTCTATATCTTCCTTATATATTATTTCAATATGTTTTATTATTAAGGTTCGATACATGCCACATTATGGATATGCCAAATATTTGCTTGTTTGCTTGAGCTGTTAGCTGGTAGGTTCACTTATATTCATTTAACACAATACAGACTCAAACATTATTAAATAAGAGTGGATTGTAGCTAAGGAAGCATTTGATTTATTCTTAATTCAAACTAATACAGAGATGGGATTAGACCACCTCCTGGAGATTCCCAAACACATTCCTATCCAGGAATTTGTAATATTTTCAACCATACACACTGATTAAAATAGGCTCCATGGTAACGGGGACAGCAGAAGCAGGTCCCTTTAAGAGGTGGAATGCGATTCTACGACACTGTGACCTGTACACACTGTCCCACCGATAGTGTAGAAGATACTGAGCGACTCCAGTAGACATGGAACAAATTCTTGTTCCACCAGCTGCTGCTGTTATGGAAAACATCAAATTAAAGGCTAGGGGTTTGTTGCGTCTCAGACAAAAGGTTCTTTGGTCAACGTTAAAGAAACTAAACTATCTTTAGATAACGCCAACAAAGTTGCCATGGAAGGATTTTGGAGCACAAAAAACTAGCCAATATCCGACCGTGTGCACAGGTCATCAGATTCTACCCATACAATAAGTACTTGTGATACTTGAAACAAATTAGCTATGGCACAACTGTGTAAGCACTTGAATACTTGTTGCTGCAGCTTAGTAACTTGGTTACATTTCTACGTTCAAATGAAAAGTTATGGTTGAGAATCAGTGTGGCCAGATTTTATACACAAGTGATAAATATACTTAAAGCCTGCTATGGTGAGCATGAGACTTGTTAGTTTATGTTTGCCTCTTAAACAAAAATCAGGTTGCTTTGAATAGAGTCCCAATGGTTGAGCTAAAAGTGAGTTACCTCCAATGGGAGCACATTTGGGCAGCATGCTTTCTTAGAGTTTGCCATTGTCCAAATTATTTCCTAGTGCCTCGTGTTCATAATTTTCTACCTGGTTCCATGAAAATCTTACTGTACGCTAGTGTGATGGTTACTTTAGCATAAACTTAATGAAAACACAGTGAATATACTAGTTTCAGAAACATATATATGTACTAAACATGACCAGGGGGTTATAACTGACACATGATTTACTTTATTCTAATAGTATCACATTTTATGAAACTTGCTTCAAACGTTTCCAGAGTTGACTGGAGAGTTTTCTGAAGAAATTTTACCTCCTACGTATTTTGCGTGGTTAGCCAAAACAATAAGAAAATAATCTTTTAAGCTTATGTCCAGGTCACATTATTACAAATGTTTTTTTCTCTCTTTTTTGTCTTCCTTCTCTCATCCCCCTCTTAAATTTAATCACAAGTGATGAATTAAACATACATTTATGTTCCTTGATTACTATCAACACCTGAGTTTGTTTCTATGTTTTATGTTTGTTACATATTTAATATTTCACAATTCATCTCCCATAAGATCTTGTTTATTCCATTCAACCTCTGATGCCGAGATGTTTCCTAAGACCGGTGGCTAAATGCATCCATTGACTCCTAGCTTGATCCTTTATATTCTGATTTTGTGGACAAAATTCTATTCAATTCATCTGTAAAAATATTTGCTTCGAATCACACATTTTAAAAAAAAGCCACAAATCAGTTTAAAAATATGAAGTAGCAAAAAGAATAACAAAAATGATTGGACTGCATCTCTAATAATTTTAGGAAGTTCTTTGGCTGTCTGCATTTGAACACTGCTCATCAACAATGTCATGGTAGAACTTGGAAACCATAAAAGGTCTCTTATGAAAACCCATCACCTGTGCAGAGCAGGAGGTCTCACTTGAGCTGGAACTGGAAAATACGATTAATTGGGAAGAGATTTGCGTTACAAGCTGTGAGTTAAATATGAACAAGAGATTATCCCACAGCATGTAGGTTTACTTCATCAGACTTCAAGTCTGATGCCATGCTGGTTTAACTACCTGATAAGGCATCCAGAGAGCAGAATGTGTAAATATGTATGAAAAAGAGACTTAGCAATTATACAGATATTCACATGCCTGCCCCATCTCTATAGGTCCTTCCTGATCCCTACAGTGCCTCCTTCCTGATCATGATTCCGAGTCTTAAAGGCTTTGTAAAAATCCTCAGATTCTGAGAGGAAGCACTAATCGCAGGTTACTTTATCTGAAATTCAGGGGATACAAACTAAGTTCTCTCTCATTCAAGTGTTTATAATACCAGTGCTACGTGTCTGTGAAAACGAACCTTATCTGTGTTAACTATTTTTGTTACCATGCTGATCACACATGAGTTGGGCTGGTAACATTGGCAGGCGAAGTCTTCTAAATGAGAAAAATCGAAAAACCTGAAAGCATGTGTGATGTGACGCAATTGCTTAACTTACATAAAAGGCCATTTAAAAACATTTACGAATGTATAGCTCACAGAACTTGCCAGTTTTGACTGTATTGTCTCCAAAAATACTGTGTTTTGGCAGGCAGATGCTTAGATGTTTAGTTTCTTTTCTGGTCGAGTAAGTGTGGCTGTGTTTCGGTTCAACATAACAGTCAATTGTAGTACAGGATGGACATGAACGCTTTACCATATCCCTAAAATAGCTCCACTACTTTACTAAACATCTCATTGGTGCCTCAGGGGTAGATCAAGGTCAGATGGGGTCCTGGAGCTACACTGTTACAAGCCCCACATCTCTCCCTCTCTATATATATATATATATATATATATACACACACGCGGACAAACACACATATTCATACATATCTATACACACACATACCGGGACATTACCAAGCCATTGACCGTTAAATATGATTACTGCTTGTCCCATCTATTAACATGGCACTTTTGAGGTTAGAACACAATTCACCCTTGGATTGGAAAGCCAAGCTCTACCTGTAGAGTATCTCTCTTCCTGTAGCTGGTGGTTGGGGGATCCTGACGCAATAACTCTGACCCTTATATTTCCCTTACAAGCAGAGAGTCATACAGCCTCCGCTCTTACTGACATGTAACATGTGACTACAGAGAGAGCTTCTTACTGGCAAATCCTGTCACATGACAGGAAGTAGGAAGCTGACTCTGCCATCACTATTGCCAATAATGGAATCTGTGTGTGTGCCACTGAAAATACCCCTGCTGTACTGTATGCAAGCTGTGCAGTTCAGACAAATACAGAATTTGCACTTCGGCATGCAGCAAGTGGGGACCCCTTGACACTTGACACCCTGAGGAAATTGACTCATTAAATTGTGAGAGTTACACATGAAATCTGAACCCCATAATATTAACAATATGTATCAGTTTGATGTAATAACTTCTCAGTCTTATAGGCTTTAATAAATTCTGTTTCTTATCACGTCCCTACCTGGCAGACATAAGAAAAATGAAATCAGTGGTTGGAGGAGTAGTTCCTGTAATTTCTGCTTACAAAGCCCAACTTTTAATGTTTGTGATGCCAAAAAAAGGATTTAATTTTAAACATCAGCATTTTCTTAGCCAACCTGATGTCCAAAGCAACCAAAGGGTGATAGTTGTTCACCTATTTGTATTATATATTGATTTATATAGAGCCATCGTATTCTGCAGTGCTGTACAATGGGTGAACAGAACATAAGTTTGGAGGAACAGATGCAAAGTTACTAAAGCATTGATGAGTTATCAATAAGCTCCACTCAGTTCTGCTCGTCCTCCAGGCTACCTGTAGTATCTGTTTACAGGTAGCAAGTATTTGTCTGCCTAAAATGTCTTCATTTTCTCAGCAAAAAAGAATTTAAACTATTTTTGTAACTTTTAGATCATCCACCATACATAACAAAGTGCAAGAATTTTAGAGAGACAAACGTCATACCCAGGAATGTTTTTGGGTTGGGCACTGCCCTAGGCAAGACCCAGGGCAGCCACATAGTCCCCTCTAATGACCTGCCTCTGCGAGTGCTGTCTGCTCTGTTGAGCACTAGACATGATAGCAGAAGGACACAAGGTCCCTTGTGAACATATTAATGCATTGGGCAAGACTAATTATTAGACTTGTGCATTGGTATTCGGGAAAACATGAAAACGAACATGAATGTTGCATTTTCGTTGTTCAAACCGAATACCGAATAAACTAATATGGTGGCAGATAAACGTACACGAAGACAGGGCCGGATTAAGAGCATCGTGGGCCTGGTGCTGAGGATTTTGATGGGCCTTTTTATGGAAATAAATAAAATAGGCAGAACAGACAAGACAGAATCTTAACTCATCAAGGCCGGACTGGGAATGAAAAGCAGCCCTGGAAATATTTGGACACCAGCCTCATGTATTGTATTGCGTGGTCGAGCTCTTGTACCAACATGCCTTAAGCATGCCTTAAGCACGCCTATCTGAGCCACGGTATTTACCATCCAAATAGCTATAAATCATTCTTTTTAAAACTAGATTAAATTGTTCCTTACAATAACAGAATACCACATTATTATCAAAATCCCAGGAACCAAAAGTGTTTAAACGCCCAAATAAGTACCTGGGAATGGACAGAATTTTAACTCCTCCACATGTACTGGATAAAGATGACATCAGAGCTCAGCAGATGTATGAGACGTGATGGTATTAGGAGTATATCCATACACTAAAAAGGTCATGATACACCTGAAGCCACAAGTTAGTGCCACTAATCATTTTCAATAAATATGCAGATTGAAATAGAGTAAATAACACAAAACCTTTACTTTTCCTCCCACTGATTTCTGGGCCTAGAATGTTTTGTCCTCTGAAGTGACTACAAATTCAGGATGTTTAATCTCTGGATAAGTAAAAATCAAATAGTTTAAACATTTATTCCTACGGTAAGTAAAGTGCCAGGAAACAGATGACCAAATACACACCAGGACAGGCTCGGCCACACCGACACCCAAACACACACCAGGACAGGCTCTGCCACATGGACACCCAAACACACATGCCAGGACAGGCTCTGCCACACCGACACACACACACACCCGGACAGGCTCTGCCACACCGACACCCAAACACACAACAGGATAGGCTCTGCCACACAGATGCCCAAACACACACACATACCAGGACAGGGTCTGCCACACCGACACCCAAACACACAACAGGACAGGCTCTGCCAAACCAGGACAGGCTCTGTCACACTGACACCCAAACACATACAGCAGGACATGCTCTGCAACACTGACACACCAAACACACCCCAGGACAGGCTGTGCCACACCAATACCCAAACACACACATCAGGACAGGCTCTGCCACATCGACACTCAAACACACACACCCGGACAGGCTCTGCCACACCAGCACCCAAACACACACACACCAGGTCAGGCTCTGCCACACAGACGCCCAAACACAGACACACCAGGACAAGCTCTGCCATACAGACACCCAGACACACACCAGCACAGGCTCTGCCACACCAACACCCAAACATACACACCAGGACATGCTCTGCAACACCGACACACCAAACACACACCAGGACAGGCTCTGCCACACCAACACCAAAACACACACCAGGACAGGCTCTGCCACATTGACACCCAAACACACACACACCAGGACAGGCTCTGCCACACCGACACCCAAACACACGCACCAGGACAGGCCTTGTTTGCTTTTTTTGCTTTCTCTAAATAAAGTATCCTAAAGATTGGAAGCTGTTTGGAGTGCTGGGGTTCCTTTTCTTTGTTCGTAGGCTCTGTAACACCGACACACCAAACACACACACACACCAGGAGAGGCTCTGCCACATCGACACCAAACACACACACCAGGACAGGCTCTGCCACACTGAAGCATAAAAAATTTATTTTCTACACTGCTTTGTCATTAACTGCCCCTTTTGTATTTTTGCCCCTTGTGTATTGATGCCCCAGACAGCCCCCCTTTACTATTGATTAATGTGTGTGTCCCACAACCTTGTGTATTGCCCCCCTTTGTGCATTTATGCCCCCCACACCCTTGTATAATGATGTATGTGACACCACAGCCAACCCCCTCCGTTGTGTATTGATGTCCCCATCCCTTTTTGATTTGGTTAATGTGATACCCCCACTGCCATGTGTAATACCTCCAGCCACATCCCCCCTTGTTTATATTGATTTTGTAATGCCAAAACCCAGCCACCCCCTTCCTTAAATATGGGTCCCCTAACTATTTTTTTGGTAATATTTACATTATTTAATTTTTGTTTCTTTTTTCCTGCTCTTCTCCGACGTGAAGATCCTGTCTTTGAACTGCTTTGAACTTCGTGGCCGGGCGGCAGCTTTGAATGTTGGTCTGCCGGTCCACGGCCCACATCAGCCATGCATATTTTCAGAGAGGGGCCTGGAACTGCAGCTCCATCAGCCCCTACGTTAATTTGGCCCTGCACGAAGACAAAAAAGCACAACCGCTCTGAGCCACTTGGCCTGGGATGAATTGGGATTTTAGTCCCCATGGCCAAGGGCAGGGAAAGGAAACCAATGGCTTTGGTGCCATCATATAAATTTTAAAGGTCCGTAAGAGCGACTCTATTGGTCGCTGGCAGGTAGCTCGTCTGGCATCAACCAATGAAGAGCAGCTGCCCTTCATTGTTTGATGCCAGAGGAGCCCCCTGCTGGCGAGCAATAGAGTCGCACTTTCGGACCTTCAAAATCATGGCGCCAAAGCTGCTGCTAAAAGCAGCAGTTCTAAAGTCACGTGGTGTAACATTCAAATGACATCCCTAAACACCTCTAAAAAGCATTTGTTGATACATATTAGTCTTGAATCAACACCACTTAACCACTGTCAGAGCCAAAGGGACAGTAGTGAATCTTCTCAGCTGAAACAAGACTGACAAAATCTATTAGGAAGCAAGGTAAAATCCTCTAGGAAATCAAAAGGGATCTTCATCCCAGCTATAGTCAATGTCCATGGCTCCACCATCAGAAAGATCTTAGGATATTATCAGGGCGGAAACCAGTGGACACATAGGCCCTATTGTGTTTGATAAAAAGCAAATATTACATTCCAATTAAGAACCTCATACCACAGTCAAGCATGGTGGCGGCAGTGTCATAGTGTGGGGGTACTTTACTGCATGAAGACTTGGACAACATGCCATCATTGAAGAAACCAGCAGTTGAAGAGCCAAAACTTGGCCACTCCTTTGCTAAAAGAAGTAGGCAAAACTCCTCAAAGACAATGACCTATTCATTTTGGTTCTGGACCTTGAATGTCCCATCGTAGTGATGGTTAACATCTGAACCAACCCTTTCTGTTGTTAAGGAATTGGAGTTCTACTCTGTATTGAATTTCCATATACTATGCTTGGCAGCAGTGTGTGTGGGAAGCAATTGCTGTCCATTTCTGTATTGCTAGCTCTATTCTATTATGGGAAATATACTTGCCACATCCCGCATGTGTAACGATCAATGCTTTGTTCTGTAATTCCTAGAAATTGTAAAGGTCTGTGTTCTGCTATTGTAGCAGTCCTTCTTCCCACGCTGTCTCGTCCCCCCCTTTGGTAATTGTAAACCTCTCACTGCTGTGTGTTCCTGCCATCTATTGGGAAAACCAGGTAATAGACTTTCCTCAATTTTACACCTTGGTATTTTACCCTAATTTGGTTATGTTCATGAATGTAACCTTTACATTCTAGGCTGACCATATTCCTTCATGGTTCAAGAGGAGACGAGGTGGATGAAGCACTTTTAACCGTATATATTATTTATCACTACACAAATGGTGATTGGCCACCTAACAAGACACTTATTAAAATAGTCAGACAAAACTGCACGGATGTTGATATTTATGATGTAAAAAAAAAAGAAAAACTCTTTAAAAATTAGCAATATAGAAAATTCCACATGAGATAATTAAACAGAAGTTCCATTCAATATACATTTTTATGTCTCAGAATTATAATATTACATTTTTCAACTAAGTTCAAATAATATTTTCTTCATTATTTGCCCAAAGCATACACATGTACAGCTGACAAAAAACTAACTAACTAAAAGTCTTACAAATTTATTGTTTACTCTTTAAAATAAATTAATTTTTGAAAACATGTGCTAGCTGTGTTGAATTACATCTATATTAAAACTCAATGGCAAGTACAGTATTTCTTATAATATTGTAGGCTGGTATGTAGCCCCATCTAGTGGGCAGAAAAATAACAACACTATAACAACTATGCATTATGGAACTCTCCTACCAACTCTCTATGCTTTAGTGAATAAATGCCAATATATATCAAGCCAAATTTAAAAACTATTTTAAACCCATCTCCATTTTTTTAATCACGATAAATTTGGTTGTTACTTTGTAACCCTTGAAAATCCTTGTTTTTAATGTGGTAATTGTTTTTCAGGATAAAGACTGATTTCAATGTAACGTCTAAGAAGTTTGTCATCTTCCTGGTAGGGCGTATACATATCCTGTGCATGTTATTGCAATTGGTTTATTTTTATTATTAATATATAGCGTTATATTATATTAATAGTTTTATTGATTCATATACAAATATACTTATATATAAAGGTATATCATTTCAGCAGCAAAAACACAGACAAAAAACAAACGGAGCTCAGTCCTTTCTTAGATAGATGTGACAAACTATCCATTCCTTTGAGGAATTATTGTCTTTTTATACATCTCAAGGAATGCTGTTGTACACTCCATACAATACTTTTTTTGTCCTATACATCCACTATGAGGAATTATACACCCAGAGTGAGTTATTATTATATACATTCTGCCGTATATTGGCCAGCAAAGGTATAAGGTATAAGCCCACTCAGTGTAGACTATATAACAATGCGGCAGTAAATGCAGCAGTACAACTCAACTTTTAGTTTTCAAAGACCCAACCCAGTCATCCACGTTACATCATAGGTATGTTCTGAGCAGGCTATTTGGCACTCCCCGCCTGAACTAACAACCTCCCCAAAAACCTTAATATCATGTCTGTCATTCCTACAGTGAATATATTGCCATTTTATAAAGTAAACATTTTTTTAAAAAAATTAACTGTTTATTAATTTTAATGTGAAATGCTATGCAGTAGAAAACACTCACACATTCCTTGCTTATTCCTTCCTCATCTCATTTACAAAGTTCTCAAGTATGCATACTATATATACTATATATACTAATAGTGCTAAAGAATGATGGTGTTTCTCCCAACGGAGCGCACCTGTGTAGGCCAGCGGGATGTAGAAACGTTACAAATCTAACAAAGTCCATATTAAAACGTAATAACATGCATTCAAAGTTCCTTTTAAAAGCTAAAATGATAGCAGAAATATTTGACGAAACTAAGACGTAGAAACTTCACCCAGACGTACAGCAACCTCAACATTTTATCTTATAGCGGTTGCGAGGGGCAGTTTTTTGTCCCCCTCATTTCTTTTTCCCTGGAGGCGACGTGAAAGCGAACGAGCAGCTCATTGCTCCCCTGGGTTGGATCTTCCACCTAATACTCATCACAATGAAGTCTATTTCAATGAACACATCCCGAGACCTTCCTGTGCTTTTACTTTAATTGGTCTGTGGCAAAGACAATGAGGATAGTTGAACAGAATTTTCACTAGGAATGATTGTCGTGACCTTCTATTAGGCGTTAAGGGTGGAAAGAATATAGAATAATGACGGTCTCTTCTTTTCTGTGACACTGGATTATTCTGCGTCTTCCCCCTCCCAACTCCCTTCTCTTCCAGGACGTGTTCTCTCTTTTCACAAGACCGCTGACAGATGGAGAAGTACCCAGTTACAGGAATCTCGGTCTGCCTCGGAGTGGTCTATCCAGGGGCTTATTGATCCAGGCACTCATTGTGTCTACCCCTCTTTCCTTTTTTTGTGAATTTCTGTTCATTATGACACAACAGGCCTTATGGGAACGAGCCCCTGGGTGTCTGAGGTCTCTTGTAAATACCTGCTGACCACCAACTACTGGGATTCTAAAAGACATGAGGTCTTCCAGTGAGGAATGAGGGAGACACAGGGAATAAAACATGAGTGGAGTTCTTTTGTTCAGTGTCTTTTCCCTCCAATCTATTCTGTGTTAAGATAAAGCGCTTGTGTAATGGGGTGAAATGTGACTTTGTTTATTAATTTGATCCATGGAAGAGTCGAACAACATAGAAACCTAGAATTTGCTATGAAGAACCATTTGGTCCATCTAGTCTGCCAAACTTTTCCTGCTATACAGATTGAAACTTTACTTAGTCCTTAGTCTTGGCTTAGATTTAGAAACGCCATAAGCCTACCCCATGCTGGTTTCACAAGTGTTTTAATGTTATTTACACTAGATGATGATGATGACGACAACACAATGTGGTAAAAGCGTAAAAAATGGTATGTTGTTAATTTTCACACTAAGCGCTGTACCATCACTGTAATAGCACGCCAGAATCTGCTGAAGCATGATAAATAAATTAGAAAATGGCTGATGTGATATACATTTGCTAATCCATCCCAAATCTAAGCTTACTTTTAATATTGCTTTAATTGTAGACCATTAACAGAGTTTACGTTTACAAGTGGAACTGCCCCAAGCTATAGATTCAGAGGCGGTCAAGATCTGCTAACAGCGATGTTATCAACAGACTATCTAGATGCTGTGTGATACGGGTGTTAAGTAGACCTGGCATTTACTAAAGAGTGATCCTTCCCCTAGCTCCAGGGTCTCGCTCAGGATGGTGAAAAGCAATAGTGTGTCATTAATAAATATTGTCTGCCTGGGCTGCGAGCATGCAAATCCGCGTTAAGTAGTTAATTGCTAATTAATTGGCATTACACTTGTCTCCATGGTTGTTAAATGCTATTGTAATGAGCGACAATAATCTTATTATGCATTTGAAGGCCATTTACAGAAAGGGTCTAAAATGGTGCATCAATTCTTCACAGGAGATAAATATCTCTTAATATTGATCACCTGCTCCAGTTTGGCTTTGGGTAAGAGATTTGCTAATCTGACTGCGACAGAGACAGTTAATGCATTCGGGAGTGAAGAAACATTCTTTTTTCAATTAACATTATGGCATTATCTCATCTGAATGAAAGAGTCAATAAATCCCCCTCCATGAAGTTTCTGTTGAAGGGGTGTGTAATGTTAATTGTTAACCTTCGGATTCCTAGAGGACGGTGAAAAACATTGCTTACTTGATCAGGAACTAAAGCGGTTGTAATAAAAATTTTTTTTAAAAAAAACTCACTCACAAGTTTCACTATGGCTGATAAAAATGTATTATAAAATGCTGACACAAATAATGAATACCAGGGGAATTAATGTATAATGTAAAATCCACATGGGGTTCCTTTTCTGGAGCTGATTTAAGAAATAGGAAGAGATGGCACGGTGGTTTTCGAAGAACGTTCTGTTTGCTTTAGTATATCCTCCTAAAAAGGATACATATGAGGGTTATGAACGATCTTTACCCAGGTATCATAGAAATGGAAGATTGCAGGACTGATTTGCAGCGCTATTGGATGCCCAGATTACCCTTTAACCGAGGTGGGAGAAGACAGCATTCAAATCTTTAATTTTATATATAATTTTAATCTTTAATACATTTTATACGTGCTCCTACTTAATGGGGACATCATTTTATCATGCAGTGTAATAAACATTTGTAATGGCGTTACATTGTGTCTCTAGGACGCCAGTTGGATCCTTAGAGTTACTATGTTTCCATGTCCGTGAAAGGCTGGCCCTACTATATCGGACACTGAATGGTGGTATGCATCTATCTGGTCCTGCTCTATGTAGACAAACAAAAGTGAGTAAGAGTAGAGTGGAGAAGATATGTTCCTCCTAGAGAACCAAAAATCATAGCCCTATATGTCAGCTCCCTTCATAAAATAAGTGGTAAAGATTTTATGTAGTGGCTCGCTCAATGGCTCTAAAGCTAGATTTAATCAACCTGCATTCAAGCCGGGGTATCAACCATAACATAACTGGTAGCAAAAGCAAAAATTGAGAGTCTTATATATGATGACACCTGTATAGAACAGGAAAGGCGTCAACTCCTTACTGTGTGATGCTTCGAATCTGCCCCTTCACCCCGAGGTTGGGGCAACAACCCTGAGAGTCTCCAGGTTCAGCCTGGATCTTGGAAATTCAGGCCTCACCTTTGTTTACTTGAATTAGATAACCGTAGGAGATGTAACTTCCTTCCTGTCTTTTACATGTGATCGGGCTGTATAGACAGCGACTAATTATCAACAGATAAGAAACCGCAGTCTGCGTCTTAGAGACTTAATAAAAAGCACATCTCACACGGAGAAATTATCTCCTTTATATTAAAATGTAAATATCCATAACATAATGAATTCCCCCTGTTTAATACACATATATGTGTGTTAGGGTCTCACATTAACAAAAAGACTATTTTTAAGGTGAAGCTTAATGTTCCAGTCCAATTGTGTGACAATATTATTCAACAATACTTTGGCACTTTACGTGTCATTACTGTTATATGTCCTGAGTTGCCTCTATGGGAAACAAAACACCCATGACGTGTGGCGCTGAATAAAATTGCTTCACTGGATTAATTTAATCACGACAATAAATGAATTCTCCATGCATCAGGCCAGATAAATTCGTTATTTTTGCCGTTTTCACTAATGTTAGAGAAGCAGCCT
Organism: Spea bombifrons; assembly: GCF_027358695.1. Taxonomy (NCBI): domain Eukaryota; kingdom Metazoa; phylum Chordata; class Amphibia; order Anura; family Pelobatidae; genus Spea; species Spea bombifrons. The sequence continues at coordinate 10,776,555 of NC_071098.1, forward strand.
GATAACTCGAAATATATATGTACCACATTTTTAAGATCTACATTTAATATGTAACAACCTATGTCATATTCAACCTATGTCATATTCAAGTGTTAAGTAATCCTATCTAGCCATTAATCTGTTTCTTACAGATGAGAGCCTGTGGGCAGACAGCATTCAGGGTCTTAAAGTGGATAATCACTTAAAAAAAACAAGACCCAGAGAAAATTCCGCCTTATATATGTTTTTTGCATATTCACTCTTAATATTAATTATTTTTATAGCTCCCTGACCATGCCATTGGTGAAAACAACATACGTGGAGCGATGGCCACTATAAACCTTTAATACCAATATATCAGAGACATTTGACCGAGGCAGGAACCTAAACTTTCCCAGTAGCCTGGTCTGGCCATAAGTCAGTTTCTGTCAATAATTTGATCTAAAAATGATTATAATATCAGCACGGCACTGAAGCTATTGGAATGACGAGCCGCAGATGGATGGCGATGTGGCTGTCTATTAAAATGCTTGGACACAATGTGAGAGTGCGGTAGTCTCTCGGGGCCGCCTGGTTCTCATGTACATGTCAATGCAGCGATGGACAAGGAAATGCTTATCCATCCTTTTGCCAAAGGCTGAATAGCAATCTATTAATTCCCATTTGCAAGAACAATAGATTGTTTCTGGATGCGTGAGCCACACAGGGAGGGGGGATGGTCCTTATGCGAGTACAATGTCTGCTTAATTAGCTAATGAGATTTAACGAATTACTCTTGCTGAACATTTGCATACCACAGCAGAGGATTATATATTCCTTTCCATTTATAGTTTTCATTGGATTATGTTTTGTTGCACATACAATGTGAGGTTGAATACTAAGACAAAATGTTCCTTAGAATTTGGATTCATAAAGTAGTAGAATTTTATGTGTCTTTTAGGAGTTCATCATACAATTTGTTCTTCATTACTCGAGAAAAAAGTGGTTGTAGGCTGCTTGTGTATATTAGTTATGGAGTTTATACATATATATGGAACATGCAATGAACATGGTAAGGTGACCACAAGCCTTCATACAGCCCAAATCAATTAATTATTTTCCAACATAGAAATAAAGAATTAGATGACTGATAACTTGGTCTGCCTCTTTTCCTGCTTAAAAGACTCAGACCTTAATCAGTCCTTGGTCTCATCGTAGATTTAGAATAGTCTTATGCTTGTCCTGCGGTTACATTTTTGTAACCTTTACCACTTCCATTTATCTCCCATCCTCTAGAATTTTCTGTACGTGAATCAGTGAGGGAAAATGAATTGGTTCCATCGAACTTACTAAACCAGAATGACTTAATTTTATGGGTATGTTTACTCACACCCTTTATGTATAAGGTAACATATGTCTCATAGGTTCGATGCACAATGCACTGCTTTAAGTGCAAATTGCAGTAGTGAGATACCATTCAACGGTATGACCCTTCTTGGATGATGAACTCTTTGTATCTCTTGCATTCTCAATTCAAGGAAAGTCTCCATCTAAGCTCTCCGAGCTGGTCTGAGTCTAACTTAGGAAAAAAACTTATGACCTGTCCAATGGTCAGTAATGAATGCAGAAGAGTTAACATTGGTATTGCGCAGGGTGATCAGATTTTGTCTTTAGCCAGGGATAGAGATAGAAAGTACATTTCCAGAATGGCTGTTATTATTTGTGTCCCAGAATGTGACAAGAATGTCCTACTGATTGAGATCCCTAAGAACCAATGATAGCTCCTCCTGTGTCTGTATGTGTGTTCTCATAGCTTTAATCATCCACAACAATAACTTTGTTGCCTTTCTAGTTCCATAATTACTTTATTTTGGATTACCGTATTTGCTCGATTATAAGACAAGGTTTCAGAAAAATGAAAAATACCCCTCGTCTTATATTCGAGGTCGTCTTCTAATCAGACCTCAAACAGAGGTCTGACTACAAGACTAAGATCCAGATTCCCCGCAGTGCTGCAGGGTACCTGGATACTCCAGTCTGGCAGCCTCTGCTGCTGCCGGCACTTTCTCTGGGGGTTCTATGACAGAGTGCCTGTCATCTTATAATCAGGGTCCTCTTATAATTGAGCAAATACGGTAATTACCAAATTGTTACACCACATCCCTGCATTTGTTACCTTTATAGATCCAAATGTCACAATTTGTCTTCATTTCAAGATGAGTGGCTCACTAGCCAATACTTAAATCCCTCTTAGTCACATCAACTTACCTTTGGTAAACAAGTGTCACTTTCCTTTGTTGTTGAACAGTAAATAATCTAATACCTATTTAAAGTGACTTCAACATTTTTTAGTTGTTTGATTTATGCTTTGCACGAGTGTTCATAGTTTAAGTTAGTATGTCGAAATAAACAGCATAAGAGATCTTCCATATTGGCAAAGAAATAAGGGCTTGAGAATATATACTTATCCCTATTAGTAGACTAATAACTCTCACAGCATTGTCATTAATTTGTTAATTAAGGTGTTTGATGATAATCACCTTTGTGTTGAGTATTTAGAATTATTGTCCTCAACGCTGGAATAATTAAAACATGGAGCATTCAAATACAAAATAGGGTAACCTAAGAACAGTTTTCAAAGGAACAGAGAAATCACATCTCGTTTTGTCTTAAATTTCAATAAGTGGTCCAGTAAATTGTTCAGATCAGATGCTTGAATAGTTCCATCAGAGAAGGGCTAGAATGGACTAGAATGGTGATGATGAGGTGCAGCCATCAGATGGATATGTAAGTCTGCACGCTACATTTTTATGCCCCCGTAGTGTGCAGAGAGGCATATACAGACATCGGCCACACACTGTGTTTTGCTGACGGCCAGCAGCCCACCAGGCATTTGCCTAATGTGCTAGATGGCCAGTCCGGAGACAGCATCAGGGTCTTATCTCTTTCTTTAAAAAAAAAAATAGGTCCAGGTTTTCCATAGCACAAATACCCTTTAAATTACTATAATTTTCTGCATTTTTATTTAGCCAATAGAATTTCGTGTAAAATTTAGATATTTTTCTAATGTTTATTTTTGTCATTTTTCATTGTACCCCCGAGCCATTGACAAGTTTCAAAACTATTTCAGGACATTGGTTTACATGTACTCTCTCGGAATCCTCCTCATATGTGCCAAATGTCAAAACTGACTGATGTGCCGGCATCTGGGACAAGCTGGAAAACAGACTATACGGCTTCTGAATGATCACACAGACTTTATCTCGCACTGTCCCCCGAAGATTCACAATAATGGCAAAGTCAACAGGATGGCTGTGATCAATTCTGGGAGTCACCTGATAAGAAATTAAGGAGAAGACCTGTCTGTCTTGATTGACGGCAGGAGCTGCTTTTTATCTATGACTTAAGTCATTCAGTAACTGATAGGGAGAACTCTTCTGTCTACTATAGGAATACTACCAAATCCAGACCTGTTGACTGTTTTATGT